>NW_012104065.1:1748359-1814705 GCF_000951045.1 Mandrillus leucophaeus
TGTCTGTTGGCTGTATGAATGTCTTCTTTTGAGAAGCGTCTGTTCATATCCTTTGCCCACTTTTTGATGGGGTTGTTTGCTTTTTTCTTGTAAATTTGATTGTGTTCTTTATAGTTTCTTTTGCTGTGCAGAAGCTCTTTAGTTTAATTAGATTCCATTTGTCAATTTTGGTTTTAGTTGCAATTGCTTTTGGCATTTTAGTCATGAAGTCTTTGCCCAAGCCTATGTCCTAAATGGTATTGCCTAGGTTTTCTTCTAGGGTTTTTGTGGTTTTGGGTTTTCACTTAAGTCTTTAATGCATGTTGAGTTAATTTTTGTATAAGGTGTAAGGAAAAGGCCCAGTTTCAGTTTTCTGCATATGGCTAGCCAGTCTTCCCAGCACCATTTAGTGAATAGGAGATCTTTCCCCATTGCTGGTTCTTGTCAGGTTTGTCTAAGATCAGATGGTTGTAAATGTGTGGTGTTATTTCTGAGGTGTCTATTCAGGTTCATTGGACTGAAGTTTTCTTTTTCTGTTGTGTGTCTTCCCAGTTTTGGTATCAGGATGATGCTGACTTCGTAAAATGAATTAGGGAGGACTCCCTCCTTCTTAATTGTTTGGAATAGTTTAAGAAGAAATGGTACCAGCTCCTCTTTGTACTTCTTGTAGAATTCGACTGTGAATCTGTCTGGTCGTGGGCTTTTTTTTTTTTTTTTTTTTTTTTGGTTGGTAGGCTATTAATTGCTGCCTCAATTTCAGAACTGTTATTGGTCTATTTAAGGATTTGACTTCTTCCTGGTTTAGTCTTGGGAGGGTATATATGTCCACGAATTTATCCATTTCTTCTAGATTTTCTAGTTTATTTATGTAGAGGTGCTTATAGTATTCTCTTATGGTAGTGTATATTTCCGTGGGGTCAATGGTGATATCCCCTTTATCATGTTTTATTGTTCTATTTGATTTTTCTCTTTTCTTCTTTATTTGTCTAGCTAGTGGTCTATCCATTTTGTTAATTTTTTTCAAAAAACCAGCTTCTAGATTCAATGATTTTTTTTGGAGGGTTTTTTGTGTCTCTATCGCCTTCAGTTCTGCTCTGATGATAGTTATTTCTTGTCTTCTGCTAGCTTTTGAATTCGTTTGCTCTTGCCTCTCTAGCTCTTTTAATTGTGATATTAGGGTGTCAATTTGAGATTTTTCATCTTTCTGATGTGGGCATTTAGTGCTATAAATTTCTCTCTTAACACTGCTTTAGCTGTGTCCCAGAGATTCTGGTACATTGTCTCTTTGTTCTCATTGGTTTCAAAGAACTTCTTGATTTCTGCCTTAATTTCATTATTTACCCAGGGGTCATTCAGAAGCAGGTTGTTCAATTTCCATGTAATTGTGTGGTTTTGAGTGAGTTTCTTAATGCTGAGTTCTAATTTGATTGCACTGTGGTCTGAGAGACTGTTTGTTATAATTTCAGTTCTTTTGCATTTGCTGAGGGGTGTTTTACTTCCAATTATGCGGTTGATTTTAGAATAAGTGCCATGTGGCACTGAGAAGAATGTGTATTCTGTTGATTTGGGGTGGAGAATTCTGTAGGTGTCTATTAGGCCCGTTTGATCCAGAGCTGAGTTCAGGTCCTGAATATCCTTGTTAATTTTTGTCTTGTGGATCTGTCTAATATTGACAGTGGGATGTTAAAGTCTCTTACTATTATTGTGGGGGAGTCAAAGTATCTTCATAGGTCTCTAAGAACTTGTTTTATGAATCTGGGTAATACTGTATTGGGTACATATATATTCAGCATAGTTAACTCATCTTATTGAATTGTTCTCTTTACCATTATGTAATGCCCTTCTTTGTCTTGTTTGATCTTCATTGGCTCAAATTCTGTTTTGTTAGAGACTAGGATTGAAAACTTGCTTTTTTTTTTTTCCTTTCCATTTGCTTGGTAAATTGTCCTCCATCCCTTTAGTTTGAGCCTATGTGTGTCTTTGCACATGAGATAGGTCTCCTGAATACAGCACACTGATGGGTCTTGGCTCTCTATCCAATTTGCCGGTCTGTGTCTTCTAATTGGGGCATTCGGTCCATTTAAGGTTAATATTGTTATGTGTGAATTTGATTCTGTCATCATGATGCTCTTTGGTAATTTTGCACACTAGCTGATGCAGTTTCTTCATAGTGTCATTGGTCTTCATATTTTGGTGTGTTTTGGCAGTAGCTGATACCAGTTTTCCTTTCCATATTTAGTGCTTCTTTCAGGAGCTCTTGGAAGGCAGGCCTGGTGGTAACAAAATCCCTTAACATTTGCTCTTCTGGAAAGGATTTTATTTCTCCTTTGCTTATGAAGCTTAGTTTGGCTGGATATGAAATTCTGGGTTGAAAATTCTTTTCTTTAAGAATGCTGAATATTGGCCCCGAATCTATTCTGGCTTGTAGAGTTTCTGCTAAGAGGTCCACTCCTAGTCTGATGGGCTTCCCTATGTAGGTGACCTGGCCTTTCTCTCTGGCTGCCCTTAACATTTTTTCCTTCATTTCAGTCTTGAAGAATCTGATGATCATGTGTCTTGGGGTTGATCTTCTCTTGGAGTATCTTAGTGGTGTTCTCTTTATTTCCTGAATTTGCATGTTGGCCTGTATTGCTATGTTGGGGACTTTCTTCTGGATAATATCCTGAAGTGGGTTTTCCAGCTTGTTTCTCTGTCTCCTTCAGGTACTCAAATCAATTGTAAGTTCAGTCTTTTTACAAAGTCCCATATTTCTTAGAGGCTTCATTGACTCTTTTTCATTCTTTTTTGTCTAGTCTTGTCTGCATGCCTTATTTCAGCAAGGCGGCCTTCAAACTCTGATACCCTTTCTTCTGCTTGGTCGATTTGGCTATTGATACTTGTGCATGCTTCACAAAGTTCTTGTGCTGGGTTTTTTCAGCTCCGTCAGGTCACTTATGTTTCTCTCTAAACTGGTTACTGAAGTTAGTAGCTCCTCTAACCTTTTATCAAGGTTCTTAGCTTCTTTGCATTGGTTTAGAACATACTCCCTTAGCTCAGTATTTTTTTTTTAATTACCCATCTTCTGAAGCCTACTTCTGTCAATTCTTCTTCTCATCCTCTGTCCAGTTCTGCACCTTTGCTGGAGAGGCGTTGTAATCGTTTGGAGGAGAAGAGACATTCTGGCCTTTTGGGTTTTCAGCACTTTTTCATTGATTCTTTCTCATCTTCATGAGGTTGTCTAGTTTCAATCTCTGATGCTCCTGATCCTTGGATGGGGTTTTAGTGGGGGCTTTTTGTTGTTTTTGATGCTGTTGTTGTTGCTTTCTGTTTGTTTTCTTTCAATGGTCAGGTCCCTCTTCTGTAGGGATGCTGCAGTTTGTTGGGGGTTCACTTCAGGCCCTATTCATCTGGTTCACTACCATGCCAGCAGATGTCATTTAAGGAGGCTGGAGAACAGCAAAGATGGGTGCCTGCTCCTTCTTCTGGGATTTCTGACCTCAAGGGACACCAACTTGACGCCAGTAGGATTGCTCCTGTGTGGGATTTCTGACCTCAAGGGACACCAACTTGATGCCAGTAGGATTGCTCCTGTGTGGGATGTCTGACAACCCCTGTTGGAGGGTCTCACCCAGTTGAGTGGTATGGGGAACAGGACCATTTAATGAAGCACTTGGTTGAGGGGACATGCTTCACTGGAGGGAACGACACTCATCTGGGCTGCCAGGATTCCTCAAAATTTCCAGGAGGAAAGGCTAAGTCTGCTGGGTCCACAGAGACTGCAGTCACCCCTCCTCTTATGGGCTCTGGCCCGGGGAGACCTGACTTCTGTCCCTGAGCCTCTGACTGGAGTTGTTGGAGTTCCTGCAGGGAAGCCCCACCCATTGCAGAAGGAAGGCTGGATCAGGGTCAGGTCTGAAGAGGCACTCTGGCTGCAGTCTGCCACAGCTGGTGTGTTGGGCTGTGGGGGATATGTTTTGGGACCAAGCCATCCAGTCTCCCTGGCTCCAGCAGGGGAAAAGCACAGCCTGGAGATATAGAGATGGATGCTGCCATTACCCCACCCAGGGAGCTTAGAGTGTTAGGCAGTTGTGAGTCCCAATGCTGGCTGCTGCCCCTCCCCCAAGGAGCTCAAATGGCTTAGAAAGCAAGCAGTAGCAGCTGTGGTGCTGGTTGCACCTCCCGCCAGGAGCTCAGTAGGCTTAAGCATATTCCAGCTGAGAGGCTGTTGAGCTGAATGGTTCCGGGGTTGGGACGATAGGACTCGATGGCATGGGTTCACAAGTGGGATCTCCCAATCCCTGGGTTGCACAGTTCCGTGGAATAGGCATGGTTCCCCGGTTCCCCGGCTGGGTAGCATGCTCACTCACTGCCTCTCTTAAAATGGCAGTGGGGTGGGGCTCTCCTGCCCCGTGTGGCTCTCACAGGGGTCACTGCACCACACTGTTCCTTCCTCTCTGTGGATCATGCCAGCCTCCTGGTCAGTTCTGATGAGAGAACCTGGATACCTTGGTTGCCAGTGAAGGATTCACATGCTTATTATGTTCTTTTCAATAGGAGCCTCCAAACGCTGCTCACCTCTTTTCTTGTAAATTACCCAGTCTCAGGTATTTCTATTTTTGCTTCTTTCTTCTTTTTTGAGAGGGAGTTTTACTCTGGTCACCAAGGCTGGACCACAATGGCGTGATCTCGGCTCACTGCAACCTCTGCCTCACAGGTTCAAGCGATTCTTCTGCCTCAGCCTCCCAAATAGCTAGGATTACAGGTGACCACCACCATGCTGGGATAATTTTTGTATTTTTTGTAGAGATGGGGTTTCACCACATTGGCCAGCCTGTTCTCGAACTCCTGACCTCAGGTGATCCACCCGCCTGGACCTCCCAAAGTGCTGGGATTACGGTAATGAGCCACCAGGCCCTGCCTCAGGTATTTCTTTATAGCAGTATAAGAACAGCCTAATACAATACCATTATGGAAAACAGTCTGGAGGTTCCTGAAAAAAATTAAAATAGAATTGCCATGTAATCTGGCAATCCCACTACTGGGATTTATTTCTTTTATATCTAAAAGAAATAAATCAGTATGCCAAAGACCTATCTTAACTTCCATGTTCATTGCCACATTATTCACAAAAGCCAAGATACGATACAATCAGCCCAAGTGTCCATCAGTGCATTAATGGATTAATAAATGTGATATATGTATATATACAATGGCATATTCTTCAGCCCGAAAAAAGAAAGAAATTCTACCATTTGCAACAATGTGGATGAACCTGTAGGACATTATGTTAAGAGAAAAAAGGCAGGCCCTGGAATACAAATGCAACATAATCTCACTTAAATGTGAACTTAAAAATTCAAACTGATAAAAGCAAAGAGTAAAATGGTAATTACCAGGAGCAGTGGGTGGTGGAGTGAGGGTGGGGGTAGGTTTTAGGAAATGCTGATGAAAGAATACAAAATTTCACTTAGGAGGAATAAATTGAGGAGGTTTATTGTAAAATATGGTGAGTACAGTTAATAATAATATATTGTATATTGAAAATTACTGCCGGGCATGGTGGCTCACGCCTGTAATCCCAGCACTTTGGGAGGCCAAGGTGGGCGGATCGCGAGGTCAGGAGATTGAGACCATCCTGCTTAACACAGTGAAACCCCGTCTCTACTAAAAATACAAAAAATTAGCCAGGCGTGGTGGCGGGTGCCTGTAGTCACAGCTACTCGGGAGGCTGAGGCAGGAGAATGGCCTGAACCCAGGAGGCGGAGCTTGCAGTGAGCCGAGCTCGCACCACTGCACTCCAACCTGGGCGATAGAGCAAGACTCTGTCTCAAAAAAAAGAAAAAAAAAAAAAGAAAATTACTAAATGTAGATTTTAAGTCTTCTCACCATGAGAAAAGATCAATATGTGAGGTAATATATGCATTAATTAGCTTGATTTAGCCATTTCACAATGTATACATATTTTAAAACATCATGTTGTATATCATAAATTTTTGTCAATTAAAAATAAATTTACATTAAAAATAAAAGTAAAATTAATTTGCCAATTAAAAAATTTAAAAACACAAATCTACTATATAAATTCATCAGTTCAAAAATCAGAATGAAAAGTAAAAATTGTTTTAACTTTAATAACATTACAACTTATGAGTCATAAATAAGAGAAAAATTTATAATATAGAAAAACATACCAAAAGTTAAAAGTAAGACACTGAATGTTGCATCTAAGTTTTCACATAAATTAGTTCTTTATAATATCCTCAAGCTTAAAAATATCTGGGAATCAAAAAGCCACCTAATTTTTTGTTTTCAATGTTTTTTCTTTATTTATGTTATCTTAGCCCATCTTACCAAAAGTTGTTTTTTTATTTGTCTTTTCAAAAAGTAAACTTGCATCTTCTCTTTTTAAATTTTGTTGGTACATGGCAGGTGTGTATATTTATGGGGTAGACGAAGTGTTTTGATACAGGCATGTAATGTGATATAAGCACATCATGGAGAATGGTGTCTCCATCACCTTAAGTATTTATCCTTCGAGTTAGAAAAAATTCAGTTACACTCTTTAAGTTACTTTAAAATATACAGTTAAGTTTATTATTGACCATAGTTGCCTTGTTGTGCTATCAAATACTAGGTCTTATTCATTCTTTCATACTACTGTTTTTGTACACACTAACTATCCCCACCTTCCCCACCATTTCCAACCTCACCTTCCCACTACCCTTCCCAGCCTCTGGTAACCATCCTTCTACTCTATATGTCCATGAGTTCAATTGTTTTGACTTTTAAATCCCACGAAATGTGAGACCACGCAATGTTTGTCTTGTTGTGCCTTGCTTATTTCACTTATCATAATGATCTCCAGTTCCATCCAGATTGTTGCAAATGACTGGATCTCATTCTTTTTTATGGCTCAAGTACTCCGTTGTGTATATATACCCCATTTTCTTTATCCATTCGTCTGTTAGTGGACACTTAGCTTACTTTCAAATGTTAGCTATTTTAAACGGTGTTGCAACAAACTTAGGAGAGCAGATAGCTCTTCAATATACTGATTTTCTTTCTTTTGGGTATATACCCAAAAGTGGGATTGCTGGATCGTATAATAGCTCAATTTTTAGCTTTTATGAGAAACCTCTAAACTGCCCTCCATAGTGGTTCTACTAATTTACATTCTCACCAAGCATCATATGAGGGTTTCATTTTCTCCACATCCTTGCCAACATATTTTATCGCCTGTCTTTTGGATATAAGCCATTTTAATTGGGATGACATGCTACCTCATTGTAGTTTGGATTTGCATTTCTCTGATGATTAGTGATGTTGAGCGCCTTTTCATATATCTGTTTGCCATTTGTATGTCTAATAATTATTAGATTTTTAGATTTTTTTATAGAGTTGTTTGAGCTCCTTACATATTCTGGTTATTAATCACTCGTCAGATGGGTAGTTTCCAAGTATTTCATCCCAATCTGTGGGTTGTCTCTTCACTTTGTTCATTGTATCCTTTGCAGTGCAGAAGTTTTTTAACCTGACATGATCCAATTTGTTCATTTTTGCTTTGGTTACCTGTGTTTGTGGGGTATTGCTCAAGAAATTTTTGCCCAGACCGATGTCCTGGAGATTTTCCTCAATGTTTCCTTGTAGTAGTTTTATAGTTTGAGGTCTTAGATTTAAGTCATTAATTCATTTTGATTTTTTTCCTGGTAAATGGTGAGAGATGGGGCCTAGTTTTATTCTCCTGCATAAGGACATCCAGTTTTCCCAGCACCATTTATTGAAAAGACTGTCTTTTTTCCCAGTGTATGCTCTTGGCACCTTTGTAGAAAGTGAGTTCACTGTAGGTGTGTAGATTTGTTCCTGTGTTCTCTATTCTGTTCCATTGGTCTATGTGTCTGTTTTTATGACAGTATCATACTGTTTCGGTGACTGTAGCTCTATAGTATAATTTGAAATCAAATTAATGTGAATCCTTCAATTTTGTCCTTTTTGTGTAGGCTAGCTTTGTTTATTCTGGGTCTTTTGTTGTTCTGTATAAACTTTAGGATTGTCTTTTCCGTTTCTATGAAGAATGTCATTGGTATTTTCATAAGAATTACACTGAATATGTAGATTGCTTTGGGTAGTATGAACATTTTAACAATATTAATTCTTTCAATCTATGAACATGGAATATTTTTCCATTTTTGTGTCCTCTCCAATTTCTTTCATTTGTGTTTTATAGTTTTCATTAGAGATCTTCTACTTCCTTGGTTAATTCCTATGTATTTAATTTTATGTGAGGCTATTGTGCATAGGATTACTGTTTTGTTTAATTTTCACGTTGTTCACTCTTGGTATGTAGAAATGCTACTGATTTTTGTATGTTAATTTCGTATTCTACAACTTGACTGAATTCATTTATCTGTTCTAATAATTTTCTTGTGGAATCTTTCGTTTTTTCCAAATATAAGATCATATCATCTGCAAACAAGGATAATTTGACTTCTTCCACTCTAATTTGAATGCTTTTATATCTTTCTCTTGTCTGACTGCTGTAGTTAGGACTTCCAGTACTTTGTTGAGTAACCATGGTAACAGTGGTCATCCTTGTCTTGTTCCAGATTTTAGAGGAAATACTTTCAGTTTTTCTCCATTTAGTATGAACTAGCTGTGGGTTTGTCGTATGTGACTTTTTTATGTTGAGGCATGTTGCTTCTATCCACTTTTTAAGTGACTTTGTCATGAAGGAAAGTTGGCTTTTATAAATGCTTCTTTAGCATCAATTGTAATGATGATATAGTTTTTATCCTTCATTCTGTTGATATGATGTATCACATTGACTGGGTTACATATGTTGAATCATCCTTAAATCCCAGGGATAAATCTCATTTGATTGTGATACATGATCTTTCTAATATATTGTTGAATTTGGCTTGAAAATATTTTTTGACAATTTTTGCATTGATATTTTTCAGAGATATTGGCCTATTTTCATTTTTTGGTATGTCTTTTTCTGGTTTTGGTATCAGGGTAATACTGGCCTCATAGAATGCATTGGAAGTATTCCCGCCTCTTCTATTAATTTGTAAAACCCTAGAGTCTAGAAACAAATCTTCTGTAGCTCTTTCTTAATGTTTATGTAACTTTGCTATTATCATCTGGAAAATGATCATGAGTAACACTAAGTCTTTATATTTAGGTAAACAAAAACAACAGAGGTTTTTAGTACCAAGAACAGGCCAGTGTATTTAATTTAGGATCAACAGCACAACAGCAGTTGATGTGGATCAGTGGAGATCTACAAGAACTAGTAGCTTTGAGAGTTAGCAGTGAGCTTCCCAGGATATCCTTTAGCTCTTCAAGGTCATTGCTGAAGGACCTCATGGCGCCAATATTTAATTGGCTTCTTAAATTCAAAGTAACTTGACTCATTTTGCTTTAAAATAGCTTTGAGTGTATCAGTAGTTGGAATTTTAAAGAATCATTTTCTTATAAAAAATTTCTGAACATGAAATTTTGCCAATATTGCTACAGTTATAAAATAGTAGATGCATGCATATTTGATTTTTTGCATTTCTAACTTCAACTCTCTAAAAATAACAATATTCACACTTTCTTTCTGCTTAAATAAATCCAAAGAAAAGTTTTTCAAAACATAAGGAATGGAAACATAATAAAACCAACAAGGTTTAAAGCTATAGGACTTAGCCGAAAATACTTAACACATAATAAACACTTAATAAGTTCCTAATGAATAAAAGAATAAATTATTCAGTGAGAGTCTTTGCATAACTAAAGATTATGTAATGATAAAAGAAATATTAAACCAAATAAGACTGAAATACTATTGACAAATTGTTTAATAAATCATATATATATAGAAATCTTTATGTTGGATTCTTACTTACATTTACATATTCAGATTGCTCCATTAAGGTAGGCTGTGATACTTATTTTATAAACAGATTATACCATCATAGCTATGTAAGAGAAGCTCTCCACAGACTTATGTATAGGGGTACAACTTGTTTTCATTCTGATGAAGGGAGAGAAGTAGGATTTTTCCCTCCATCTATTTCTAGAGAGCCTACTGCTGCATTCTGAAAAGCCAGAAAATGAAAATCAGACTAATTCTCAGTCTTTAGATTTCTTCTTTTCAGTACCGACACTCTCCCTTAGTGATCTCAGACAGTTTCAGAGTTTTAAATATCATTTAAAAAATTGAATATGCCTAAATATATTACTCCGGTCCAGACCTAACCCCTCACTTACAGAATAATTTGTCTGATTCCTATTCAGGATCATCATTTAGATGTCTAATAAATACCACAAAATTAACATATCTGCATGTCCAGTTTGAACTAGTATTTCCTCAAAACCTGCACTACTTCTTTCTTTTTTAAAAAAAAATTTTTTTAGAGACAAGATCTCACTTTGTCACCCATGCTGGAATAGAGTGGCACAATCATACTTAACTGCAACTCTAACTCCTGGGTTCCAGTGATCCTCCCATTTCAGCCTCCCAAGTGTCATTCATTTTCAAATGATGGCAAGTTCATCATTTCTGTCCAGGCCAAAAACATGAGTTTCATCTTCCTTCCTTCCTTACTTCCTTTTCCCCTTCCTCCCTTCCTCCCTTCCTCCCTTCCTCCTTTCCTCTCTTCCTCCCTTCCTCCCTTCCTCCCTTCCTCCTTCCTTCCTTCCTTCCTTCCTTCCTTCCTTCCTTCCTTCCTCCCTCCCTCCCTCTCTCTCTCTCTCTCTTTCTTTCTTTCTTTCTTTCTTTCTTTCTTTCTTTCTTTCTTCCTTCCTTGTTCTTTCTCATCCTCTTTCTTCCTTTTAATTTTTTTTTATGTGCCTTTGTCTGGTTTTTATATCAGGATAACACTCATCTTGTAGAATGAGGTTAGAAGTATTCACTCCTCCTCTATTTTGGGGAATAGTTTTGAGTAGCACTGGTATTAGTTCCTTTTAAAGTGTTTGGTAGAATTCAGCAGTAAAGCCATCAGGTCCTGGGCTTTTATTTACTGGGTGACTCTTTATTACACATTCAATCTCATTACTTGTTTTTGGTATATCTATATTTTGGGTTTCTTTCTGGCTCAATCTTGGTAGGTTGTAGGTATTTAGCAATTTGTCCATTTCTTCTTGATTTTCCAATTTGCTGGCATACAGTTGCTCATGATAGCAACTAACGATCCTCTGAATTTCTGCAGTATCTGTTGTAATCATTTCTGATTTTATTTATTTGGATCTTGTCTCTTTTTACTTAGCCTGACTAAAGTTTTGTTAATATTGTTTAACTTTTCAAAAAAGCAACTTTTCATTTTGTTCATCTTTTGTATTTTTTATTTGTTTCAATTTCATTTATTTCTGCTCTGATGTTTATTATTCTCTTTCTTCTACCAATTTAGGGTTTGGTTTGCTGTTGCTTTCATAGCTCTTTAAGATGTGTCATTATATTGTTTATTTGAAATTTTTCCTCTTTTTCAATGTAGGCACCTATAAACTTCCCTCTTAGTACTGCCTTTGCTGTATCACATAGGTTTTGGTATGTTTTGTTTCCATTATCATTTGTTTCAAGAAGTTTTTCAATGTCCTTCTTAATTTCTTCATTGACCCACTGGTCATTCAGGAGCACAGTGTTTAATTTTTATGTATTTATATCGTTTCCAAAATTCCTCTTGTTATTTATTTCTAATTTTATTTCTTCGTTGTCAAAGAAGGTGCTTGATATTATTTCAATGTTTTTCAGTATTTTAAGAATTGTTTTGTGACCTAACATATGGTCTATCCTTGAGAATTAACCCCGTGATAAGGAAAAGGATGTTTATTCTGCAGCCCTTGGATGAAATCGTTTGTAAATGTCCATTAGATCTATTTGGTTTGTAATGCAGATTAAGTCTGATGTTTCGTGGTTGACTTTCTGTCTGAAAGATCATCCAATGCTGAAAATGGGGTCTTGAAGTCTCCAACTATTATTGTATTGAACCTATCTTTCTCTTTAGTGCTAATAATATTTCCTTTTTATATCTGGGTTCTCCAGTGTTGGTTGCATATATGTTTAAAGTTGTTATATCCTCTTGTGGAACTGACCCCCTTTTATCATTATAGTGATCTTTGTCTCTTCTTATAGTTTTGATCTTGAAATCCATTTTGTCTGATATAAGTATAGCAACCCCTGTCCTTCTTTGGTTTTCATTGTCATGAAATATATTCTTCAATCCTTTTATTTTCAGTCTATATGTATCTTTACAGGTAAAGTGACTGGAGTCAAAATCTCATAAGTCTTCCTGGTGGTCTATTGTTTTGCAGCTGAGCTGACATACAAGCAACTATATGCAATACCTGCCACTCTTCTCTCTGCTTTCCAAAGGCAGTGGAACCTCAACCCATAGCCACTGCCACCTTGGCTGTGAGGAGCACTGCCAGACTACTGCCTGTGTTCCTTTAAGGCCCAAGGTCTCTTAAGTCAGATTGTAGTGAATTCTGCCTGGCCTGAGACACACCCTTCAGGGAAGTAGGCTCTCCTCTGGACCAGGACAGGTCCAGAAATGTCTTCCAAGGGTCAAATCCTGGAATAGAAAACCCCAAGAGCCTGCTTCGTGTTCTACTCCACTGTGGCTGTGTTGCTACCTAAGATGCAAGACAAAGTCCCCTTCACTTTTCCCTCTGCTTTTCTCAAGCAGAAGGAGCGTTGCTCCACAGCCACCACAGCTGGTAATGGGCCGAGTCTCATCTGAAGCTAGCAAGTCTCCGAGACTCACTAAGGCCCTTGATGTAGTACCTGGGTACTGCTGCTGGTTATTCAGAGCCCAAGGGCTCTTCAGTTAGCAGATAATGAATGCTGCTGGGACTGGGTCCTTTTCTTCAAGGAAGCAAGTCCTCTCTGACCCAGGGTGTGTCTAGAAGTGTCTAGGAGCTAGTACATGGAACGGGGACCTCATAACTGTGTTTGGTGCCCTATCCTGACGTGGCTGAGCTGATATCCAAGATGCAAGACAAGTCCTCCCCACTCTTCCCTCTTCTCTCCTCAAGCAGAAGGAAGGGGTCTCTTTTGGAGCCATGAGCTGTGCCACCATGGGTTAGGAGAGGGGTGATACCAGCACTCCTTTGGCTGCCCCAACTGGTGTCTCAGTGTGTCACGTATCCCCCAGTCCACTATCTCTGGTCCTAGTTCAGCTCTAGAGCTCACTTAAGAGTTGCCATCCTTATGGTCTAGACTTCTTTCAAGTTTACGTAGAGATTGAGAGCACTTTGGCCCTTGGTGGTCCAGGTTTGGACCACTGGTATCGGTCATTCCCCTCTAGCTAGGGCTGGTTTAAATGTTCCCTCTGTGTGTGCACATCAGCTGAGTTTGGTCTGGCTTTCCTTTCTGCCCTAACAGGATAGCACTGAGTTCAATGAGTCATAAATTGCTGTCTTCTCCTTCTGTCAGCACCCAGAGATGCTCTCTGCACCAGGCTGCTGCTGCTCAGGGTCATGCCAGGAGATTTAGGACTGTTTTCTATCTCTTCAGTGTCTCTTTCAGTGATACGAAGTGAAAACCAGGTATATGAGAGTTCACCTGATTTTTGGTTCTTCTGTAGGTGTTTTTTCTGTGTAGATAGTTGTTAACATGGTGTCCTTGTGGTGGGGGGCAACAGGTGGAGATTTCCATTCCACCATCTTGCTCTGTCTCTCTCCTGTGCAGAATTCTTGCTTGGAGTTTTCGTTTTGTTTTTCTGGATTTTTATTTTCTTAATTTAAAAAAATGCATTAAAATTCATGCTTTTTAGTATAAAGTTTGATGGGTTTTGACAAATGATAAAGTTATATAGCTGCCAATGAAATAAAGATTTAGAATATTTTCATCACCCCAAAAGTCGTGTGTGCCTTTTAAGTTAACCCCTTTCATCACCCCAGTCCTTGGCAACCATTGGTCTGGTTTTGTTCTCCATAGTTTTGCCATTTCTAAAGTGACTCATAAATGAGTACATACAGATTGTGATTTTTGTGTCTGACTTCACTTAGCATAACACATTTTGAGAGTCATTTACATTGTATCAGTGGCTCAGTTACTTTTATTTCTGGATAATATTCTGTTGGATGCATGGACTATGGTTTGTCTACCCAATTACAATGGAAAGATTGCCTGGATTTTGAGCAAAATTATCACCTTCATGAAAATGACTTTCCCTTATGTGTTCCTCTCCTTGATCTTTCAGCAACCTTTTGTTCTGCACCCAGTTCCCCGGGATCAATCATATGCAGATATTGTTACCTTGTTGTCTACTACTTGTTGTTCCCTACAAAAAGTGGATGTTAACCTAGGGTAAAGTTTAATATCTCACCTTAGACAATTAAACCAAAACATTAAAATGAACATTTTATATTTCGATATTTGATGGTATAATTACCACTGGCAATTATTCTACTTTATTCGTTCAACCCATACTCTCTGTGTAGCTACTTATTTTCTGGAACTAACTTAAGTGCTCAGGAGAAATTGCTCAGGAAGTACCTGACATAATCCCTGCTCTTTCAGAGTTCATAGTGATGAAAAAGAAAACAAAATATCAATACTAAATAGACTAGGTGGGTTATGAAAACTTAAACTCTAGAAGTATGCTGAGGAAGTAAAGTTTGAGCAGAAAAAGACTACATTTGGGAGAGGAACATTCCAGGCAGAGAGAATAGCACACATCGCAGTATCAGGAGGGAGCATTGTATGAATGAGTTTTAGAAGTTCAGAGAGCAAAGGTGATGGAGATATCACAAGAGATTGGAGATTCAGGTAAGGGATACATTGTTTAGGGCCCATGGACCAGAGGAATTTTTTTTTATTTTTTTGACAGATTTTCACTCTTGTCACTCAGGCTGGAGTGAAATGGCGAGATCTCGGCTCACTGCAACCTCCACCTCCCTGGTTCGAGCGATTCTCCTGTCTCAACCTCCTGAGTAGCTGGGATTACAGGTGCCTGACACCATGCCCAGCTAATTTTTGTATTTTAATAGAGATCAGGTTTCACTATGTCGGCCAGCCTGGTCTCAAACTCCTGACCTCAGATGATCCACCTGCCTCGGCCTCCCAAAGTGCTGGGATTATAGCCATGAGCCATCACGCCTGGCCCAAGCTAAGGAATCCTACTACTATCCTAGAAGCATTTGGAAACCATTGGTTAGTTTTATATAGAAGAGTCTGGTTAATCAGACTGAAGTTACAAAAACTGGTTCTACCTTGATGCAGTTGTAAATACTTTTTTGTTGTACTCCAGGCTGAAGTGGAGGAAGCCAGAGAGGATAGAAGTAGACTAGACTCATACAAATAGGTATTCATGAAGGTATTGCAATAGTTCAAGCAAAAGATAAAGATAATTTGAACTAAAGTACAGGTAGGGTGGGATAGAGAGAAATGAATTGACACAACAACTATTTCAGAAGCAAGAGAACAGGACATTGAATCACGCTGGATTTAGTGCTGTTGGAGGTGGGTAGATGGAGAAAGAGGCATAAAGAATGACACCTGGGTTTCTGACTTTTGTGGATGGTTTGGGCTTGGTATAATTTACAGAGCTAGAAGTTTCTGGGGGAAATTATTGAGTTCAGTTTCAGACCCATTAAGTTTGAGAAGTTCGAAACACTTACAAGGAGATTCAAGCATGCAGTTAGCTTTGTGAGTGTGAAATACAAACGAGTGTTTTACTAAGGCTACTGACAGGACCCTGTGGTTCATCCTCATAGGTAGGGATTGAAGATGTGGCCAATGATTAGACTGGCAAAGGCAAAGATTCAGAGGAAAACAGGGAAAGTCTAGGATTAAGAATTGAAAATTGCAACATTAAATGGACAGGAAGGTGAAAATGAACAAGCAAGGGAGATACAAAAAGAACAGTCAGACATATAGACACAAAACAGGGTTGTGTAAGATTACGGAAAGTTGGAGAAGAGAATGCTTGAGGAAGAAGAGAATAGCCAACATAGCATAATCTCCCAAGAGGTTCCTCGTGGACTTTGGTGAGAGCAGTGCTCAGGAGATAATGGGAACAGAAGCGCTACAGAGTGGTTTGAAGAGCAAGTAGAAGCTGAAAAATATGGAGACTGAGTATACACAACCCTACGAAAATCATTGCTGTGAAGGGGCAGTGTCTGTGGTGAAAGATAGAAAGAAAAGGTGGCAGCCAAGGACAAGCAGGGTCCAGAGAAGACTTTGTTTCCTTCAGTTGTGAAGTTATGAACATGGCTAAAAACCCAAAGGATGGAATCCAACAAAATAGCCCAGAAAAAGCTGGAAGTAATGAGCTCCAGAAAACAGGTGGTAAAATTTGCTTTATATGGTTACAGAGAGAGAGAGAGCGCGCTCCTTGTGCTCAACAAGACAGAAAGGAATTGAATATGGGTTGGAGTTATGTTTACTGTCAAGGAAGATAAAAAAAAGTTGTCACCTCTGTTTCCTCTGTAAGGTAGAAAGTGAAGCCAAAACACTGAAAAGTTTTGCAGGGGAGAGGGTTGAAGCTTTGAGATGAGTAGAAAAGACAGAAAGTGGTCACTGTAGAGTGAGATAGTGAGTTAATAGAGAATGGCCATAGGCTTCACATATATTGATCCCTGATTAGATTTCACTCAAATCATCCTAAGATACATTAAATGCTTACTCTTATAATTTTTCCACATTATCAATTTATTAACTGAAACAGGTGAAATCTCTACATACAATCCCCACTCCCAAACTGCTTCTCTTACAGATATTCACACTAAGCAAGCGTATCTAGAAACGTGTGACTTTCCTGTTTTGCGTTTTCTTTTTGTGTTTTGATGAGGAGGATGTTTTAGTTTTCCCTTGGGTACTTCGTTTTCTCTAGAATTACTGTGCCTTGTTTAAATTTTTTGTCCTAAGTCCCTCTGCTAAGACAGGTAATAGCACCAATCTATCAGTGGCATCCCCTCATCTCTTCAGAGCACGGTCTTCTTTACCCCTTCTCTCACAGTTACATTTGAATATATCATTAGCTTTGGAATTTCAGCATAAAATTGATTTAGTGTAATTGATTTGAAGTATGATTGTCAATGCAACGTTGCTATATCTGCTATAGTACTGTAACTGCTGAGGTACAATCCTTAGCAGTTAAGGCAGTGGATTTTTAAAATATGCGATTAATGTTTTCATAGTTTTTACATAGCACCTGAATCACCATCACCAAATTTTTCATAATTAGATATTGGTAGCTGCTTTTAAGTGGCACATATGTAGGCACTATGTGTGACACCGAGTTGACTGTAAATGTTGCACTGCACCTTTAATTTGAAGGGAAGTAAAGAAGGAAGGGAAGGAAGCATGAGCAGATACCATTTCCACTTAGCAAACACTATGTCTTGCTTTAGCTATAAATTACACTCAGGTTCTGTTCTTGCTTTTTATGCCAAGCTAAAGTGAATCACCCAGTGCGGCGATGCTAATACTTTAAATTATAGTTAGCCAAAAAACCTAGTTAGGAAGAAAAGCTAAATTAGTAGATGATAGCAATGTCTGGAATATTCAGAAAAAAAAATTTTAGAAGTTCATTAGTCAAGACATTTCATATAAATAAAATATGGGATAAAATTGTATAACTTAAGGTTGTCTAATGTCTTTTATTAAAATTTTAGGGCAATTAAATGAAATGCTAGCAACCAACAGAATTCTAGTATATGACTGAATGAAGATATAATATCTAAAAACATGACAATCTGCATTTCTAATGTAGGGTTATTTATCCTGTAGCCTGTAATTTGTGTCTGATGATACATATCTGCTCACACTTTCTATGTATGTTTCCTTATTTCTTTAAGTATGTAATTTTGTGTTATAAAACGTATCTTGTAATGCAATATTCTTATTTGGTTTTCTTTAAACACGTAAGAGTCAAGTACAAATAAGATGGTCTCTTAATAGGAATCTTGCAGTGGGGGGGTAAATATAATGGGAAAAGCCTCTCCATGTAAAAGCAAAAATGACCTCCTTTAGTGTATTTCCACTGTTTTTCAAGTGTAGCAAGAGTAATAAGCCTTGGCAGTTGGAACATGCCATTCACCTGAGGGCTGTCAATCATTCTAATTTTGAAAGACACAAAACGTATGGATTGTCAACACATCATTTAGGCGAGAAACCAGTGCTCATCAAGAGAAAAAAATTAAAACAAATGCTCAAATAAATAGAAAATCAAAATGCTTCCTGGTCATTTTCTTCTAAGAGCTTAATACAGATAATCTACAGTTTATATGCTATAAAAATTGTAATGTGAGATATGGACAAAAAACTGAATGGCTATTAGTTTTCCAGTGGAATATGGTCTAGAGATCAATTGCTCAAATTTTTCTCTTTATTCCATAAAAAGTAAATTATTTGTCATTGAACATCCCCCATAAATACAACTATCTAATACTGAAACTGCTGACAGTCTCATAGGCTATTTCAGTAGTGGAAGCCAGGACTAAACACACTGAACTACATTAGAGTCGGTCCCTGGAGGACAGAATTGAGCTTCATTGGCAAGGGCACTGTAAGAGTTCCATTTGACTCCTCGTTGAACCTCTCACAGGGATTCTAGCTGCTTCTCTGTGTCTGCTCTTGCTTTTCCATAGAAGAGATAGATGTGAACCACACAGGCAAAGACACATTTCTACATATTTAGGAAAAGATCTCTTTTCTTGGTAAAAACCAAGCCTCCTATAGATTTTAAAAAGATCTTCCAGTTTCACGATCATTAACCACCTTTTTATAATTTTCAAAGAAAGTAGAGAGCTTTATTTAAATTTGTGAGAATTTATTTTTCAATGATTGTTTTATGGCAGGTAAGAGATTTTATTATTTTTCTGTGTTTATTTTTTCTCCAGGAAAAGCAGCATGAGGGGAAAATAGTTGGTGGTAACGATCTCAGCCTTCTTTACCTAACAGTGTGGTTGTCATAATGAAATCTGGACCAATATGTAGAAGCAATTGGTGAAACATAAATTACTATATGCACTGTGTGTTGCCACTGGCTGTTTTGTTGATTTGGAGTCTTGAGAATAGCATAATAAGATTTATCATACTTTGGAAGTATTGTACTGAAAAATCAGTCAATAGTTCAAAGAAACACAAAACATGCTTTATGAATTGAAAACCCCACACTGCGGATGACACAGCATTCACATTCTTTATGAGAGTCTCTTCTAGGACAATTCAAAACGCTGTGATGGTTTAAGTGCAATAAAAACAAATGAAAGTATTTTATCCAGCAACAGCAATGTAAAATACTTTTCTCTAGAGAGGAAATTTTCTGTGATTATAAAATAATACTTTCAGTCTTCAGCCCATCTAACCACAATGTTACTAATAAAAGAACAACAATGCCAAGTACTAATGCTTTACTACTTACTGTTTACTGTTATTGTTCCTCCAAGGTGGTCCACATATACATATGCACAAAGACAGAAAGAGCTGAATGAATTGTGATATATGACTAAGAGAAAAACAGAAAGACACAGCAAAATATGATTATTTAAAAGTGTGCCTCATTATGAAAATTCTTTTAGCATTTACAAGATTAATTTATGATCAGAATTGCTTTCAAATGCCCCACACACATCAGGCAACATTATATCCATGTATAAACACACACATACACATACACACAAATGAATATCATCATACACGCATAATTCACAGACACATTTTAAAACTAAAGGCTATTCCAAAGAGAAATTACTGGCATCCTGTGAGTGTAATTGCTGCCCTTGGCCTATACATACCTTATGTTCTAGAGGTTAGATCACTTTACAGCCACTTCTGAGGGTTAGTGGGAATAAAATGCTGCTTCAGGAGCATCAAAATAAAAAGAAAACGTATTAAACCGAAGTTCCTATAAGTGCAATCCCAAGGATTAAATGTTCAGATAGCTCGTAAGTCTGACCCAGAGGGAGGGAGGAGCAGCTAACATTTTCTCAAAAGAAGAAAATGTGCAAACCAATGAAGAGTGGACATGAAGGGCCTGAAGAGAGCATGTGATGGGAAGAAGGCGAAAACAAAAGAAGCTTCTAAAAGAAGACACCAAGGACAATATTCTCACATAAATTCAGATCATCATTCTATATTTTCCTGCATATGAATTTTGGTACATGTATACATATATACACATATACATATATTCACACTTATGTAAATATACTCAATCTAAAGCTTTCTTAAGACACATACATACAACAACCAAATGATTAGTGTTTGGCCATTGCTCATGCAGCAAGTGCTGAGAAAGCACAGCCCTGGGTCCTTTTCTCAGGCCACCACTCCCTAGCAGTGTGACTGGCAAAGTCTGTGCCTGAAAGCCTACGTTCATGACCAGGGTGGCCTTTCCTGTCTCCTGGTGCCCAAGCATGTCTGGGGTATAAATAAGTTCCAATACTGACAGGGCACAGCAAGGGTAATTTACATGACAATAAGAAATGATTTCTATCTGAATGGTGCATACCAGAGTTGATTTCGACAGATTTATCTTTAAAAAAACACACATAACAAAAAAGGAGACAGGTAGAAGATTGGGGACCACAGCTTGAAAGTCGTTGCTTGTGATTCTAAAATGTCCCAGTAAAATTATTCACAGATAATTGTTACAAAATATAACTGCGGTGGCTCACCCCTGTAATCCCAGCACTTGGGAGGGCAAGGTGGGCGGATCACGAGGTCAGGAGATGGAGACCATCTCTGCTAACACGGTGAAACCCCCTCTCTACTAAAAATACAAAAAAAAAAAAAAAAAAAGGAAAAAAAAGAAAATAGCCGGCCGTGGTGGCAGGCGCCTGTAGTCCCAGCTACTCGGGAGGCTGAGGCAGGAGAATGGCGTGAACCCCGGAGGTGGAGCTTGCAGTGAGCTGAGACTGTGCCACTGCACTCCAGCCTGGGCGACAGAGCAAAACTCCGTCTCAATAAATAAATAAATAAATAAAATAAAAAAACATATATATATATATATATATATATAAATCTGTACATACCGTTGACACTTGGACAGCACAGAAATCATGCAGTTGAAAATCCACATATAACTTTGGATTTACCAAAAACTTAACTACTAATAGCCTACTCTTGACCAGAAGTCTTACTGATAACATAATAAACAGTTGATTAACACACATTATGTGTTGTATGTACTGTATACTGTATTCTTACAATAAAGTACGCTAGAGAACAGAAAATGTTATTAAGAAAACCATAAGGAGGAGGAAATACATTTACATTCATTGAGTGGAAGTGAATTATCATAAAAGTCTTTAACGTCATCGTTTTCAGGTTGATCAGACTGAGTAGGAGGAGGAGGGTTTGGTCTTGATGTCTCAAGGCTAGCAGAGGTGGAAGAAAATCTGCATGTAACTGGACCCAACAGTTCAAACCCGTGTTGCTCAAGGGTCATACATGTAAAATATTGTGATTTTTTCCCGCTTCCATATTCAGCTTCAGTTGACCCGACACACTTTGGCATCAAAAGAGAATCTGAAATGTACAAGAACTGGATTTCGAATGGAAAACGTACATAACTGTGCTATTTGTTCCTGGGTGAGTGAGGGACGGAGAGGGTGAGAGTGTTTAAATGGGATGGAGAGAATGGAAGCAGTGGGGAATGAGACAAAATATCCTTCCTATCACACACACACTCACACTGCACACTCTATTCTAAAGTCACAACTACCCAAGTGTTATTGATCCTTTATAACTGCAACTGAGTACACATATAGCAAGACTGAGAGGGAACTGGGATCTGGCGCCTGGATTGCTCAAGAGGGGTCAGGGAAAACCCTCAGAACTCCTGAGACCCAGAGACTGTGGGAAGGGTTGAGGCGGAGTCTGCAGTGGGGGCTGTCCAGCAGTAGTAGGCAGCGGCCGACCCTGGTGGAGGGTTGGGAGGCCGCTGTCATTTTATGGGTCGGCAGCCAGAGTGAGAGTGTCCCTGCTGCCAGAGGACCACAGTGGGCTAGGCGCGGGGCCTCCACCTCTCGCTCACCACGCGGACCCCGCGCCTCCTCCGGCAGCCGCGGTGGTGGCGGCGGCAGAGCCTCGCCCACTCCAATCCCCACCCTCTCCATCCTTAGTCATTAAAGAACAGCAGCGCCTGGCACGTTCTTGGAGGACCCCCGGCGCAGAGGAGGAAAGGGAGCAGGCGCAGGGGGACTGGAAAGACAGCATGCGCCCGCCAGGAGCAACCTCGGCGCCCAGGGTCTGAGGCTGCAGCCCCAGTTCGCCATTGTGAGCCGCCGCCGGGGGAGTCAGCTGGCGCAACCGTGCCCCCGAATCCCCGTCCGCGCAGCGATGGGGCACCTGTCCACGGGAATACACGGTGGCCGCCGCCTCCTGCCTCTGCTCTGGCTCTTTGTGCTGTTCAAGGTAGGGGAGCTCCGCCACCCCTCCTTCCCAGCGGTCCGGGCGGCATCCGCGCTCCGGCGCCCTCGCTCTGCCGTGGGGAGCGGCGCGCCCCAGGGCGCGATGGCCCAGCCGCGGGAAGCGGCTGCCGTGCAGCCTGGGCGCACGCTTTGTTGTCCTTGCGTGTGCGTGTTCCTGGTGGTCTTGAGAGGTGGGGGGCGGCAGGGGGAAGAATAAGGGAAGTTTGCTCCCTCCAGCTTTCGCCCTTTGTGCTCTTTTATCGCCGCTGAAATTCACATCAAAGGTGGGCTTGTTGGATAGTGCTTTCTCAGGCAAAATGAGGTCACTTTCTTTTCTGGTTTCCACTGCACCCCAATGCTGCTTAACCTTTCCGCCCTCCCTCTCACAGAATGTGTGGCTGCTTTGTCTTAATTTTCCTTACTGCTGGAATTATACACTGGGGAATGGAGGGGGACTGAGCTCCCTGGCCACACATGGACTGCCAGGGCTACGTTAGGGCAGACTTTTATTTGAATAAGGAGTGTCAGGTAGAGCTTGGGAAGGATTCCTCTCCCCAACTCCTATCAACATCTTTAGAATTCCTTTTAAAAGTCTCTCGACTTTCTCCACTGTATTTACAGATGATAGTACCCCTAGATTTAATGGTGGAAAATATATAATAATTAACTTTTTCCTATCTTCTTTGGAATGTGCTAACCTGAGGTTTTACTTTGAGAAAAATGAAAAGGAGAGGAGTTGCTTTTGAAAAATCAGTTTGACAATTCTATTGTACATACATTTTTTTGAAGAAATGTCAGCTAGATGTTTTTCTTGGACGGCGATGTGAAGTTATGAAGTGATTGTCTATCACTCATGTCTTCAATGGATCTACGTCAGTTCTGTCATTCGTCCTTTCCCCTCTCCGCAAAGCAAACTCAAGAATGTCGACAGGTGACTTGGAGCTATCCTTTCAGGACCACAGTGATACTTACCCTAGAAATTTATGCCAGGTTAATGGATCCAGAGGTTTTCTTATTTTAGAGTCACTTCTTGCTTATATGCACCATTAATTATGAATGCCTGAAAAGAATATAGTGAAACAGGACCAATGGATTCAGAACAGCATTAATTTTAAATACTCCTTACTTTCATTTATCTTAATGAAAAATAGAAAAAAAATTTCAGGGCGAAACAGCAACAGAATGCCTAAGTGAGACTCTAAATTATATTTAATATGTTTTTACATTTTTTCTTAAGTTACCAATAATCATTAATTTTAAAAATATGGTAACTAATAAGCTCAGTTATATGTTTTTACTGTAGGAGCTTGTTCTTTTGTACACACCACAAATGCATTAGACTTATTAGGTTGTCTATTAGTCATTTTCTAACTATTTATCAAACTGTCACAACTATTTTACTTATGCAATAATTGTCATGAACCAAAAATGAGAAACCAAGTCACTATGCATTTTACCCAACAACAGCTAAGAGTGATATGTATGACATCTGATCCAAACCTAACGTTTAGCACAACTGCACGTTTTTGCTTGAGTTCTTCATACTGAGATAATTCCAGAAATAAGAGAATGACTTGGTTGGGAGTGAGGGTAAGGTTTTGCAATTAAAATAAAATAAATGTGGCCATTGTTTGACTTAAAACTCAATATTGGAATGAGAAAATGCAGTTAGTGATGGCGTAATGAAAATGTTAGTGATTGTCATAGAGGTCCAGCCTACTTCACATAATAGATATATTCCTGAACATTGCAGGTAAATGTAAATTATGACGAACTGCTTCCATAGTAAATACGTTGTCAAAGTTTGCCATTTAAATAATAATTATTGTAATGGGAGACATAATTTTGTAAGAAAAATCATTGTCCTTTATTTTATGTGAATGTAACATTTTTGTCACCTGAATATAAAATGTATCAAAGGAAAGAAGAAAAGACTGTATATATTAAATATCTTCTATGTGCCAGTTTTTAAAGGTATTTTAGATATGTTATTTCCTTTAATCCTATTTTACTGCAGTTGACAAGAGTGCCCAAGTGGTAAATTGGGCACATAGTGTAATGTCTTACATTTAGGGGATAGTATATTACATGGTGCATTGGGCACATGGTATAATCTCTTTATAATTTGGAGATTTTTTTAAATTAAAGGTCCTGATTAAGTGCCAGTAAAATAGATCTACTCAAGCAGATGGTGACTGGAAGATAAGAAAAAAATCCATTATTAAATACCAAACTGCTAACTGTATCTCAATAATAAAATCTAAAATGTTCCACGTGTGCCGAGTCAGAAATAAAACATTCTCTCAACTGTCCCTTGCCAAAAAAATTTCCATAGTTTTCACTATAGTTAATACATTTTTCATTACTCCACATGAGTATCCTTTATATAAGAGTGAAAATCCCGAAGGAACATAAGACAGAGGAATTCAAGTATGAGGCTTAATTTATAGGTTTACATGTTCCACAACTCAAAACTAAGCAGCTGGATATCAGTGGTGGAAAAGTAGGAAAGTTTGAATGTGTATGAATGGCTATAACCGGTTCCACTGAGGGAGACTAAATGTGACTGGCCGAGAAAGTCTTTGTGCCATCATTCCTTATCCATGAAGCGGTGATGGACACATATAATCGGGCATCTCAGACTGTCTAAATCATCCACTGCACATTATGAAGCTAATATCTGCATAATTTATCTTGCCTAAACACAATGCTGGTTATGAAAATTTTTATTTTTATATCAATATTGATGGTGTATATAAAATAGAAGCAAAAAAGGGGACTGTGTTATTAAATTGAAGGCTACTAATTTCAAAGTCTTCTATGGATGAATGCAAGTGAGATATTTATCTAACGAGCTTCGCTGTTGTGCATCTTCCCATAATTCCCAGTGAAAGAAATGTAATTTCCTACACTTGTCCTATCTTTACTAAAGCCTTTCTAGAAAATGTCTTCCTGTATCAGTTTACTCAGTGTAAGTACTTTGTCTACGAAGGCGCAAATTGTGGAATATGACATCATAGGAATTTGAAGTTGGCCTTCCCTGAAATGTTGCCTTTTAGTAGTCAGCTGGAATACATTCCTAAACTCATGGGCTTGGCGTGTGTCCTTTTTTAACTCCTTCTCTTTATTTCTTTCTATTTCTGCTTTTAGCAGAGATATCATCAAATAATATTAAATTTAAAAAGAGTCTTAATATTGTATTTTCTGAAACAAGTTTATATTTAATTCTATAATACATGAGTGTTATGATACTGGCCATTCTACTCTTATCCAGGGGAAATATCTGCTTTTCACGGTCTGTCTGCCTTTCTCCCCTTTCCTATGTCTCCCCTCCCAACCCCATACACGCACATAAAGAAGTTTCACTTTTTGTGGTTGAGATTTCATCCATATATTGCACAGTGTTGGCAGGTGAACCATAATCCTTTCATTTTGCTGGAGTAGCTTAGATCCTTTCCATCACAATGAAGTTTGCTGCCCTAACTCCCATGTCATCTGACTCCTTTAATAAATCATATTGCCAACCTTTTGGAGAAAGCTTTTTACATGCGACATCTCCAGTAGGTTGGCAAAGGCTCCCTGGGCCACGCTTCTACAGACGATCGAGTAATAATCCTTCCCACTGTGAACATATGTTTGCTTTTGTTCTTTGTTTTGTGAGAGACTATTGTTGTATGAAGGAATGGAAAATTCACATTACACCTCTGCCTCATTTTGGCCCAAAAGAAAATACACATTTGTATGGATAACTGATTAAAAACAATATGAGTTGTACTTCATTTTAAAATGTAACACTATTTCTACTATCTAAATATCCAACTTAAAGGTATTTAAACGTATAAGCAGATTTACTCCTGAACCTTATAAATATATTTCTAACTTGAGGCTTCAGGGGTTGTAAAAGAATGTTTGATGTCAGATACAGTTGATGCACCTAAATAAAACATTGTAACTGGTAGCAGTGTGGCACAATAGAAGGCTTAACAACAATGACCACAGATATCAAGTTCTCATTTTCTCCCTAATTTAATGCCTCTCCGTACACGGTTCCAGTGATGTTGCATTTTCAGAAACATAGCCCAGTGCAATGATGAGCTTTACTGTAAAGCACTTAATGTTTTCATTGAATTACTCCAAATATGTTGTAAATATTTTTGAAGTAAAGGAATGTCTACTGTAATATTTCTCTGTTCCATGGTGTTACTATGTGGTGTTAGGAACTTAATAGAAGGTTTCTGCATTATATAAAAGCTCTGACTGAGAATAATGAAATATTATAATAGTGACTTGTGAACACATCTTTAAAGAAAATATAGGAAAATTATCATTATGGGAGTTAAATAATCATGACTACAATGCACTCATTACATTAAAAGAGTAAAAATTTTACCAATCACTTATATTAGGATCTTATTAAAACCATAAATTAAAATATCAATGTGTTATTTTTTTCCCAAAAATGTAATACTCTCAGTTGCTCATTTATTCGTTAATGTTGCCTCACCTCTCTTAAATATTATTAATTAAAAGGTAGCAAATGACATACTAGGGGAAATTGATTGTTTTAACCTCTATGGGTGACCCACAATTTCAGACAGTACCCAGATATACAGACAATATTTTTGCCTCCTCTTGCGCATCACCACTCCCCTATGACCACAACCAACCAGAACTGGCCAAGATTTCTGTGTTCCTAGTAGAAATCCTCCTAATGTTTTGTCAGACATCACCCTTAAAAGATGAAGTCTTTTCTACACTCTGGTCTTGGTTATATCTATGGTGGTGTTTAATCCAAGGTCATATAACCCAATTTCTTACAGAACTGTTCTATAGTCATCTTAAATACCCATTATATCAGCTCTTTTTGCTTCAATAAGTATGTAAGTTTTTTTTGTGTGGGTGCATTGTTGTCATTAATTTGAGGAACCCAAACAAGGCTAATGTGGCCCAAGTAAAGTGAGCAAGAGTGTGAATGGATCGGGATGAGTGTGAGTGGGTTCCTTCTCTCCTGGTGCTATTGACTCCAGCAGGTCCCATATAGTCTCTATCAGCCAATAAGGGGGGCTCATGCCTGTAATCCCAGCACTTTGGGAACCTGAAGCAGGTGGATCACCTGAGGTCAGGAGTTCGATACCAGCCTGGCCAACGTGGTGAAACCCCGTCTCTACTAAAAATACAAAAAATAGCTGGGCGTGGTGGCAGGCACCTGTAATCCCAGTTACTCCGGAGGCTGAGGCAGGAGAATCGCTTGAACCCAGAAGGTGGAGGTTGCAGTGAGCCAAGATCACACCATTGCACTCCAGCCTGGGCGACGAGACTGAAACTCCGTCTCAAAAAAAAAAAAAAAAAAAAAAAAAATAGGGATATGTGAATAACCTCCTTAATTGAACACTTCTCATATAATCTGCTATCACAGATTACTCCTAATGTTTCCCTTTTCCAAGCTTGTTCTAGGTCTTCAGAACACCAATTCTTAGATTTTTTTCTCTTCTACACATTGTGCCTTTGAATTTATTTCTATGAGTAGGATCTTATCTTATCCTTGTGCCAGAAAAGCATTCGCAACTCTTTCAGCATCTAATTCTCCAGTAAAAGATTTCTTCTTTCCTTAGACATTCTAGTTACTTAAAGGCCAGCTCCTTTTTCTTCTGAATATATTAAAACCAGCAAACAAACAGAAGATGTTTGAAACAAGGTTGCAGGGATTTCTTGATAAAAGGCTTTTTTTTTCCTTTCCTTTTTTCAGGAAATTGAGATGAAAGGGGAGAAAAGTGATATATGCTTGGAAAAATATTTCAGAAACAGAGAAGCAGAAATGGAAATAGGACTTCAAGCTTGAGAGCGATATTGCAAATTATGAGTATGAATGGTAATTTCTGCAAGAAAATGAATATAGGGAAAATTAGAGAATGAAATGAAGAACATTCGATGAAAACAAATACACTGCTATTCTATTTATATGCAAATACATGTATTTTCTTATCAAATACTCTTTATCTATTTGGTTTTCCACTCTTTATAAATAGGAATGCCGCGCAGTTCATTTTTCTAACGAAACTATTCCTATCTTAATGACAATTTAAACGAAATAAACCTGTTTTTTAATGTAGTTTTTGGTACATTTACTAGCAAATTAAAAGAATAAGAATGCAATTTCTCTACAAGTAGTGGTCCAAGATCAGAATTTTATTAATAGTAATCTACACGAGATTTAAATGATGAATGTTTCTCTTTTTTGTGCTATTTCATTTTACTGTTTTCAGATAATTGAGACTTTTATTTTCCTCTTTCTGCTCACTAAGTTTTTAATATCAGTGATTTATGTAATGGGTGAGGAAGGGCATCATATGACTGTACCATGCCCTCAATACTGTTCCTTCGTTATTACCCGCCATTGACCAAATTAAGTGCAGAGGAATTTCTGACCCTGGTTCTCTCAACCTTTAACCCATATCAGAGACCAGCTATGAGCCTGCTGTGCTGATCCGTGTCTTGTGATTCTCCCTTGGTTCCACCCATAGGAATTTGTGATTGGCATGTACAAACCAGATGTCAGAGAATTCAAAAGAATGTTCAGTGCCCTTTGTGTCTTCGGTCCTATCTGAAGTCTGATTCCAACCTCCCGTACTTACTTTCTGAATCAATATTCCATTTTGATAAACTCTAGTATTCCTGCTTTTGGATCCTGGCATTAATTATAATGAACCTCTCCTTGTCTTTTAGTTTCCTTGAAAGAGCATCCTATAAACATTTTTTGGCTGACCAATCTTTTCCCAATGCCAAAATGGCAAGATTGAGAAGCTCCTTTTCTTCTTCAATACTGTCTTTTGTATTCCAGAATGAAGACTTACTGCCCAATTCCATTTAGTTAATCAAACATCCATTAAACATCTAATAGGTGCCAGGAATTTTACTAGATATTTTAGGTACAGAAGTGGATAATACTCAGTAGAATCCCTGCCAATGGCATAGTGGGAACATGGACACAGACGATGGTCATTAAAATATGGTGTTTTGTTTTAAGGAGGAAAATGTGGGCTGCTAGAGGAGAGACACTTAACTATTTAGTGGTTTGGGAAATGATTTCTTTTAAGATGATTCCTGAGCTGAGTCCTGAAACATACGTATGAGTTAGGTTTAAAAATATACACACATTGGCAGAGAAAACTGCATGAGCAAAGGCCCAGTGTTGTGAAAAGCGTGGCAGAGTTTAGGAAAATGCAGATATATATCTCAAAGGCAATGAAGCAACAGGAGCCAGATCAGGGAGACTTCTATATGCTGAGCCAGAAAGTAGGATGTCCGCATTCTCTAGGTGAAGAGGCCTTATTGAAGGGTTTAATCAAGGCATTAGTGAGGTAAGAGTTGCATTTCAGATAGAGCTCTTTACCTGCAAGAAAGGCTATCCCAAAGGTAGAGCAAGCGTGGAAGAATTAAACTAGTAGTTATTGTAATTATCCAATTAAGAGATGACGAACATTGGCATGAGGGTGACAGACAGTAAAAGAGTGGCAATGCTGAAAAATGGCTACATTGGCAAGACTGATTAGATGTGGAAAATTGGGGAGAGCAGGATGTAGGGTAATTTCTCGGTAACCAACCCTCTTGCCTGGAAGAGTAGCGGTCTCAAGATAGCATGTGTGCTGGATAGTCTACTCTCGAGATCAACTCACTCCTCCACTGTGCCCAGTGCCAGGAAGCTTCCCTCTATAGACCATTTCTTCCTCTTCCCTTGCCCTTTGGCTCCTAGTGAGTTTGGCCAATAGAAGGCACTAGCCAAAGATTACTGCTAGAAGGCGGGAGAGATCAAGTCATTTATTCTCCTAGCCTCCATGCTGGCCAGCCCCCATTAGGCAGTGGCTTCATTCTCTCTTTCAATTCTATAGTAAGCCCCTCTTGCAAGGCTGATGTTCTGGCCAAATTCCTGAAACAGTTCTCTGTCCTTATCCCTTGAGATCAATAGCTTCTCCCTGCTTCTAGACCCTAAGTATGTTTTCTCCATGCTTAATACAGTATTTCTGCTCCACGCCTTGATCCTTTCGGCTAGTCCATCCCTTCATTTCATTCTCTGGGATTTTCTTTTTGAGTGTCCTGCTGAGACCCTGACTGATATAAGACATGGTGGTTTACTGGTAGACTTTTGAGTTTGAAGCAGCTGAAAACAAAGAAACAAACAAAAATGGTGCTTGATTATGAGCCTGAAGGGTAGAGGTGATGGAAGGTCTGGAGATGTGAGTGGGATCCCCTAGCAGAGAGAAAGGGAGAGAAAGGCAGTGGGCCAGAAGGGGGTCTTGAGAGGCACCAATTGTTAATGTCAGGCAAATAAGGAATCTAAGAAGCTGAAGACGCAGTCAGAGAGGTACAAAAGCAAAATTAAGGAAACCCAAGATCTAGGAAATTTCGAGTGGAGGACTTGGCAAACAGCATCTAATGCAACAGAGAGGTCCCATAAGCTAAGGTTTGGAAAATATCTTTGTGTTAGGAAATAGGTAGGCTATTGGACTCTATGGAGACTGGGAAGTACAAATGCTTCTGGGAATTGAAGAATCAAAAAGCACCCCCTTATCTGATAAAAGCCTAGGTGCCAGGTGAGATCAGAGAGACCTGAGGTCAATATCAAGTCTCCACTGTGCTATTTACTGGAAGTAGGATGTTGGGAAAGTTATTTCACCTCTCTGGATTCCCTTTTGGTCATCTCTTATACATATGTCTTAGAATTATTGTCAGGAATTAATGGGAAAATGACCATAAAGTACTGGGAACAGTGCCTAGAATACAGTAAGCACTTAATTAGTGTTATGTACAACAATAAACTGAAGACAAAAATAGTAAAAACAGGCAAAGCAAAGTCAAAGAGGTAGGGCAATAAAAATGTGTACAGAGCAGCATTTCCCAAAATATGCTCCACAGTACATTGGAGAGGCTGGCAATACTCTTGTATTGAATGTTATTAAAAATGAATACCTTTGTGGTGACATGAATTTGGGAAATTATTAGTTTAACTGTGTTTAAACTAGTATTAACTTGTTTTTGTGTGCCAGAATTTCTTAGAACTTTTAATATGTTAACACGTATTGTGTCATCCACAGGAGAAATATAGTGTATAACATTTTCAAACTTGTTTGATTATAGTATCCTTTTCCTTTTTTTTTTTTTTTTTGAGATGGAGTCTTTCTCTGCCACCAAGGCTGGTATGCAGTGACATGATCTAGGCTCACCGCAACCTCTGCCTTCCAGGTTCAAGCGATTCTCTGGCCTCAGCCTCCCAAGTGGCTGGGATTACAGGCATGTACCAGCATGCTCAGCTAATTTTTGTATTTTTAGTAGAGTCGGAGTTTCAAGTCTTGAACTTCTGACCTCAGGAGAATAATGAATATGCTCTAAGAAACAATATTTATCCTTATACACTAGATGCTTTGTTTATCTTTCCTTTGCTTAAAAAATGATAAATGTAACCTTAAGGATAAAGAAAATATAGCAGCAAGATCAACTGTAACTTAAATCTCAGGATCAGGAGAATTTGCTTGGAAAGCAATCATCCCAACTTTCTTATAAAACAATGATGTTCAGGAAAATGCTTTTGGAGGAAAATATGTAGATATCCTCTTATTTTATGGATTGTATTAACTCTGGCTTCAGTAATTGTACATGTAAAATGTTTCTTTGAGTTTTGAATCAAAAAATGAAACATACATTTTAACATCATTTTCCAATGTGATTATCTTAATATATAACTTCACAGACCAATCAATTTTGTTCAGTATATGTCGTTGAATCATAAAGCCATATTTTTTCAAAGACCATCTAGTTCAAAATGTAAGCTGATACTTAGATATTGTCTCTAATATCACTGCCAATTAATCATAAATGGTGACATTACCAACAGCTGTAAAGTAGCTGTTCCACCATTAGACAATAGTTTTGTTGCTTTGTTGTTGCTGTGTTTTGGTTTGATTTGGTTTGGTCTTGAGATTAACTATTTCTGGTTGTAGCATTCACATGCTACATGTTACTTCCATCTCTGCTTGACTTTAGTAGAGCACTATATAGTGACTGTTCTCGCTCTCATGCATGTTATGAATAACTGCTTTGCCAACAGACCTGATGGCTTATAAAGATAAAATGTGAGAAGCTTGTCATCTCACCATTCTGTGCTCATCCTCCGTCACACCACTTTAAGCTTTTTACACCAGCCCAAATTTTCTGCCTATTGCCATTTTTTCCTTTTTTATAGTCACAATAACAAATTGAGTGGAAGACAGTTTTTATTCTTCCCAAGGGAGTTCCATGATGAACCATGGTAAGGAGTTGGGGATGCTAGTGTAAGAAAAATGCATGGCATGTAGTAAGCATTCTATATATGCAGATTTTATATTATTGCAATCTCTGCTCAAAAAACGTTTTTATTCAGCATGTCTTTCTGAACAGCCTATCTAAAGTCATCCCTATCACTCTAACATTTTACCACTCTTACCTAAGCTTCTTTTTCTTCAGAGAATGTATCATTCAGTACATGACATTACATTGTATTTTTATGATAACTTAGCTCCTCTACTGGAATATTTATAGGTTTCATGAGAGCAAGGACTTTGTCCATTGTGTTCATTGTTGTATCCTCCGCACCTGGAAGAGTGCCTGGCCTATGGTTATGTCTAGGGAACATTTGTTGAATGAGTGAACGAATGAGTGTTGAATAAATAAATGGAGTGAGGGAGGTCAAACGGAAGGTATGGGACAGACTCGATCCAGAGGAAGAGCAGGATGCAGGCATGCAAGCACAGGGAGTAGAGAAGCTGCACAGTGAGACGAGCTAGGAAGGAGGGTCTATCAGGCAGGCACCACTGAGTCAGGCTGGCGAGGCAGTGGCATTAGGGTGGAGGATGACCTGAAGATGCCAGTTTGCTCTGGTGGAGGGAACAGAGGTTTTATTACCACAGGTGAAAATGAACTTGTTTAGACATCAAGATAATGTTCCTGACACTTTTTTCTTCTCTTTATTTTATCAGGTTAGAGTAAACCACTGAAGACAAATGATGGGTGCCCAAGTCATAAATAGGTTCCCTTGTGTAATGAAGCAAAAACATAGCTTTTCTGATGATTTATTCTCCATCTTATTCATTGACTGTGCCTGTAATTTACTTATAAAAAGAAGTTTTCTGAGTTTTTAAAATGCAAAAATTTGTTTCTGTTTTGGCTCTACAGTTTGAAAATATCAAATTGAAAATTAATGTGTAAATCTTTTTTTCTCTCTCCATGCATGTCAATATAACCAGATTGTCTCTAGACCTCAAAAGGCATTTCTGGAAAGTCACACAACTAACTGAAGCTCAGATGATAAATTATTGTTTTTCTTCAAAACTTAAAACTTTCATGATTTCCTTTGCTTTTGAAAATTTCATTTTTATTTTTTTAAATGCATATAGATACCTCATGGAAATTTTAAAAATGACCTTTTCAAAATGATTGTCTTTACTTGGATAAAATTCCATCGGGTAACTTCTTACAGAAGCAACTGGTAATTTTTATACTCGGTTGAAATACTAGGTGATAAATATTTTATAATGCAACACAGACAGTGAGTTATACATGCTGATTCATGAGTGCTACATACATTAAAGTGTTAGTATATATAGACCAAAAACCTAGATTGTCAAGATTTTCAAGTGACTAACATACAAAATATATGCTTAAGACAATTGCTATTACTTAAATAATTCAGTATTTCTCTGGTAAGTTGAAAGGTATTACATAATCTTGTAACGCACTGATCTATATCCATAGTCTATTAACTGTGCTGAAAAAGTACTGAAGTTTGGGTTAGCTGTATTTTTTATTCTACAACTTTAATTTTGTTTTCATTTGTTGGCAAATCAATATATATCTTTATAGAAGGAAAATTGTGATCAAATTATTTACACTCTCACATACATGACTGAAAGGAGTTTTTGCTCCTCCCTTTATAAATTTATGATCAGGAGACTCACTTCTGGAGAGTATAAAAATAACACTAATAATTCTTTGATTAATGAATTATTTTCCTTAAAATTAATAATCTTCTTTACTTAACATCAAATCAAAATTTCTGGAAACATTTGAGAACACATTCGCACAAGTCTTTTTCTGTCTCTGCAGTGGCTACACTAGAATTAGGCTAATTGTCACACATTACCCTGTCTCTGAGAGAAGCCAGGAATTTCCAATTTAAGTCAAGTTGGTGATCCATAAAATAGATATTCTAGTAAAATTGCTATGAGCTTTCTACTTACTTTGATATTGTGCTGATAACTAAAGTGTAATTATAAAAATTGAAGTGTTGTTACTGCCAAATACCACAAAATATAAACATCACACTTATAATAATAAATACTGACACCATCACCTTAAGAAATATCTTCTCATTTGGATGTACTTAAAATTCTTAGATCTTTATCTAGGAAAAAAATTAGCTTCTAAAGTTCTTGAATGTTAAGTTGATTAACAAGATAAATAGTAACAGATCAAGGGAATGGTATATTGTCTGCATATATTATTAAACATTGAGTCATATGGTCATCTTTTAAAGGATTATAGGGAAAAAAAGGTTATTATGAAATGCATTGGTGTAATAGCCTTATTTACATATAAACATAGTGATGAGATGTGGCCAAGTGTATTCTGTATTGTCATGGGGGAATTTCCTCTGCAATTTCCCCTAACTAAATTATACTTTTTAATAAGCCTTTCAGAACTGATGATAGGCCTTATTCAAAGTGGTTAGATACTTGAGATTTTTAATATGGAAATTGTGCTATTGACAAAGCTTTGCTAAAATAATTGTAACGACTTAGAACTAAATACTTTGGAATTCATTCTAAAAACTTAGTTTATGAAGTTTTGTTAATTTTTCTAATTAACAAAATTTGCTAAAACTGAGCCACCCTTACAATGTGTCTCAGATTGCTTCCTTGGATTTACATTTTGTTTATTTGCAACAAATAAAATACAGTTGCATCTTTAAACCCTTTTTCCATCTCTGTGCTATTACCTTGGTTCATTTCCACTGCTAGATTGATGCAACATCTTTCTTTTCTGAAGGATAATTGAGAAACTAATGAGAATCTTTCCATTGAAATTCTTGTTGCTACATGAGGCCTTCAATTAGCCTCTTTACTATACAGCTGCTTATGGTTCTTAAGTAAGGCATTCTTAATTTGATATCTTTAAGCCTGAATCAGGTGTGCATCATCATGCTGACAATTCTGTAATAACATACAAAGAACTGGAAAACTGATACATGTTCACAGTGGAAGATGTATAAAATACAACAGGCAGAAAAAGAATATCATCATTCCCAAACACTGCATTCCAAAATAGCTACCATCTGGAGACATATATTTCCAAATCTTTTCCTATGTCTGTGCATTTGAGGGTGTATGTTTAAAAAAAGGTATAAAACTTCCCTGCTATACATGCTTTCTTCTCTTAAAGGTGTTGTGATAATTTTTTCAGGACCTGAACATTTTCACTCTTCTGCAATTTAGGACATTAACCCATATGTCCTGGTCAAATTGCATACAATTCCCAAGTGTATTTGCATTGTTAAAGACGTAGATGATCATAGATACAGACTGTAACCATGAAATGGGGAAAAGGAATTTGTTGAGCAAAGAGATTGTTGTCTATGTGTGTGCCCACCATTAGTGTTTAAGAGTTACTTAAGAATTACACACACAACAAAACTTTAGATGCTATATTGACAGGCATTTATTTTCTATTTTTTTCACAACTAAATACTGTGCATAAGAAACTTAAGTATAAAGGCATGCTGGTAAAAAATAAAAAAGATATAGGATTGAATTCTGGTTGTATTCTTTACTAACTATGGCATTTGGCAGTGTACTGATCTCTTCACAGAAGACAAATCACAGTGGCTGCCCAGATCACTAATCCTCTAGCAGCCCAGTCTGCCATCTCACCAGGTCAGCCGATGCTCAGCCTTGCTAATATCTTGCTAATCTTGGAGGAAAATTTCTTCTCCTCTTTTATCCACATTGTCTGAAGTGGGGATACCATTCTCCTACTTGACCTCACTGCTCTGGGCAGAGCAAACAGCCAAGAGGTGAACACCTGACCTAAGTCCATGTGGGGACTGCACCTCGCTGACCACTGTCTTTGGAATTGGCATGTGATCTAAGCCAGAACAATCAGAACCTAGTCCTACAATTGTTTTCAAACCAGCAATGGCAGGGGAGGTGAAAGAATATTTTCCTTTCCAGTTGTGGAGCTAAGGCATGAGCTTGGACAGTATCCTCAGCCATAAAACTGACTTAGGAAGAAACATTTTGTAGGAAGAAATATTTTGTAGCAGAAAAGAAGCCAGCAGGAATAGTAGAGAGACTCCAGCAAGACTATCATTCATTGCAGGAAGATGATCTCATTTCTCAGACTCCAGTGAGTCACTCCACAGGTACTTAGAAAAATTACAAATTTACTAAAATTCAATTCCATCATAACCAAGCAGGCCTAATAGTGATACTTGGGATCCTTATGTAAACTGAATCAGAGTGATTATGTAATTTATCATACCAACCAGAACGCTTCCGGGAGTGAAGGGATCCTTACGCCAGGACAGAAGACACAAATCAGCCTGTTCTGGGAAAACCATGATGGATGGTTACCTCTTCCTGAAAACACAAAAAAGCAACACGTTTTGTGCAGTATGCAGTCACTAGTTCCTCGCCCGTCTCACTCATCCATGAAAATCTCTGCTCTAAGTAAGATGAACTAACCATAGAAGAGAAATTGCAATTGTCTTAATCAAAAACTAAAACCTGTACACACATATTCCTAGAAACTTCATACTGGTCACAAACTGAGAATAACCAAAATGTCCTTCAATAAGTAAAAGGTTTAAAAACTGTGGTGCATCCATGCCATAGAATATTACTCAGCAATGAAAAGCAATGAAACCACTTAAGTGGTTCACTGTGTATCAATGAACCATTGATACACAGAGCCACTTAAGTGAACTTCAGGAAAATTATGCTGAGTGGAAAAAGTCCATCTAAAAAGGTCTCATTCTGTATGATTTCATTATAGAACATTATGATGAAGGAAAGCTTCATGATTGCCAAAGACTAGGGATTAGGGGAATGGGGAATAGCTGCATGTGGCTAAAAGAGGGTAACATGAGGAAGCCTTGAAATAATGAAACAGTTATATACCTTGATTGTGGTGGTAATTACATAAAGTTATGCATATGAAAATTGTAAGATCTAGACATACACTCACAAATGAGCACATATGTAACTGGTGAAATCTGTATATACTCTATGAGATGTACTAATGTCAGTTTCACAGTTTGGATTTTTCTTGTTTTAATATGTAAGATATCAACATTGGGGGAGGCAGGATCAAGGGTACATGGAACTTTCCTGTATATTTCTTTGCAACTTCCTGTAAATCTGTAGTTATCTCCAAGAAAATGTTTTTTAAAACTTCATTAGGTTTTTCAAAGCTTGCTGCTTTGTTTTTTGTGTGTGGCACTCTGCTACATATTTTAATAGTGGATAGATATAGTCTTTGTCCTATAGGGACTGTCTCAGAAAAACAATAACTACAATTGCAGGGAAAATAAGTTATTGAAACAAATGTGAAGCAATTTAGGAACATACACAAAATACACAAGGACCTCAATAAAACACCATCAGCTTTAAACTCAAATTTATTATGAAGCAGGTTGTATATTGGACTGTATTCTTACAAGGTTCATCCAGAAAGTTTTTGAAGGGACCAAGTGTTAAGGTATTCCCCTTCATAATTCCCACAACATTGTTAAAAGCAACATTTTAAAGACTCTTCAGAGAATCAGATAAAAATGGAAATTATCATTGTAGGAGGTAAGGGCAAAATATTAATTGATGAAGTAATATTCTTCCATTCTTTTAGTAATTATTAAGTAGCATATCTGGAAATGGTATAAATAAGTTTGAACAAAATAGAAAGTATAAGATAAGTTTACAAGGTTTGAGTAAAATTGGAGCAGAGTAGAGGAAAAGGATGGATGAAGTATTAATGTGAAGATGAATAGATGTTCAGATATTTCCACCAGTCAATCATCAAACATACATTAAGGTACACATGTGAGGAAGGCACTGTGTTCCTCATTTTTAAGAGTATAAAACGAAGTTATTTTCCTAAGAAATCTGTGATATAAATGTAATAACATAAACATGTAAGAAGCTAAAGGGCAATATATGAGTTAATACTATAATAGAAGCTTTGAAGTATTAACCTATTAATTTGTAAATGAATGGGAAAGAGAACTGTATTCAAATAACTGTCCTTGCATTCAGATAAAGGAAAAAGCTCTTGATCTGGAGGGGAAGCACTGATTTCATGAAGGAAGACAAAATGTAATATAAGTCCAATAGAGTTTAAATAGTTAAGAGTACGTTAAGAAAAACATTTCACATTGGAGAAACAGAAGAACAGAAGTAGAAACACGAGAAAATGTAAGTTACGTTTAAGAGGCTTGAATAAAACAGTGGGGATAGATTCAGGTCCTGAGGAGGATGAGTAGTTGGAAATGAGGTTGAAAAGGTGGTTTTGCCCAGCCATGAACTTCTATCCATAATAATCTACTCAATCATGCTACAAAGGGAAACATTAAAATGAGCTTTAGTTCAGCAGTGGTGTGCAGGAAAAAAATTATCATACCTCATTTTAGCTTTAATTGCTTTTATAATTCTGAATTTGCCGTTAAATGCAAATGCTTAATTCTAAATACGTGTGCTCTGTCTTAATTAGATAAAATAATCCTCTTTTGCTTGGGTAGTTCAGCAAATTAGTCCCTAGACTTAAACTCCCCTGGATCATGTTGTTTATGCATTAATCGGTATGCACTCTTAGAGATAAATGAAAAATAAATGGATTTTTTCAGAGACAAGTTGTAACTGTCAACATACTTTCAAATTTTTATCCTCTGCATGTGACTGAAAATTTGCCATTGTTTACTATAGTAATTACAGTTCATATATATATGCCCCCATACTTGTAGAATTTCTTCTACATGTTTATATTTTATTTAAAGCTACATGTTGCTAGCCAAAGCTAAGTAGAGAATCTAAACCTCACTATTATGTACATAACCATACCACCAACTCAACAATCGAGGTTCTATCTGTGCTTGTATATAAGATATGTCCCAAAGGAACTAATCAATACAGGTAACTCAAGCAGAAATTAAATGATTTAGTTCTTCCAAGCTTCACTGCCTTACTGATAATGATGGAGATGATACTGATGATCACTATCATCAATTGAGTGACTACCGTTTATCGGGGACACTCCTAGGAGCTTTATGTACATTATCTCATCAAATCTTTACATACTCCTATATATTATAATCATTTCAGTAATGGGGAAACTGAGTTTCAGAGAGAAACTAAAGGAGTTAGGAGTGAAACCTTGATCCATTTGACCACAGAACTCTACACACACTGTAACATACCATACTTCTTCTTCTTTTTTTTTTTTTTTGAGACGGAGTCTTGCTCTGTCGTCCAGGCTGGAGTGCAGTGGTGCGATCTTGGCTCACTGCAAGCTCCGCCTCCCGGGTTCACGCCATTCTCCTGCCTCAGCCTCCGAGTAGCTGGGACTCGGAGGGCCTGTAGGCGCCCGCCACCACGCCCGGCTAATTTTTTGTATTTTTAGTAGAGATGGGGTTTCACCATGTTAGCCAGGATGGTCTCGATCTCCTGACCTCGTGATCCACCCACCTCAGCCTCCCAAAGTGCTGGGATTACAGGCGTGAGCCACCGCGCCCGGCCAACATACCGTACTTCTTTGTGTGAAAACTCTGACATGGCTTATATTGCCCCATTTATTGGTTTACCACTTCTTCCTCTTCCTCTTACTATAGAAATATCTCAAGACACAGGTGAACTGAATCAGTCCTTGGTTGGGACTGCCTTTTGGACAGAAATGGGGTAGGGATTACACCTGGAGACAGCTGATTCCTGCCCATCCAAAATCATTCTTGCAGTTTCTTTTTTCTGTCCGTCAATCTGTCAGGCACATGTTCCCAGAAAAAACCCCTGCTATCAGGGGATTCCTATACATTCATAAATGTCAGATTTATTCTTTTGTTTTTTTATCTTCTTCAGTGTAATAGATTTGATGCTTCTGTACTTTGTAAGATAATTACACAGAGCTGAATGTAATGCTATGTGCTGATGGGGAGAACTGGTGTTTTAAATTCTTTTAAATCCGGAGATTTTATGGTCAACTATAGAAGCACCATGGCAGACTCATGCCCTGGCTTTAGAAGCCTACATGAGATTTTGTGACTTGCTGGCTTTATGAGACGTTTACACCTCAGATTGGCCTTTCCCTCCAAGAAAGATACCACCAGACAACAACAATTTTAACACTAATGTCTTCCTTTTGATTACATTAGATTTGCAAATTAAACAGATTAATAGTAGTGTTCTGTGTTCCTCTCAGCTCTTCTGTTTAATACTCTTATCTGACAAAGTGTAAATAGAAGACATAATTAATTACTCATGACTTGCATGTCAAATTGCATAAAAAATTACAGCCCCAGGAGGCCCATTATTACATATCTGACTGTTCAGTGAAATTAGTTTTGCAAAGAAAAAGCATACCTTAAGATAAGGGTTTTGTTTGTTTTTCTTTTCTTTTTATTTAATTTATTCGAGTATCTGCAAAAAAAAGTGGAAGAACAACATGAACTCTTAATACAAAATTAAGGAGCTTAATTCTTTTGAACAAGGATATGTTATTTTTCCTTTTTTTATTTTTTAGTTTGTCCTTGAGATATTAAACTTTGCATATGAAAGTTATAAGGTGGTGATGCTTCTACAAAAGGAAGACCCCAGAATTTGCCTATTTTCTCTTTAGTATATATCCCACAGAGAAAGTTATTAGTCAAGCAGGCTATGCCATACCCCCTCCTCTGTAAACTGTCTCAACCTTGAGCTGGGAAATGTACTGCCATGACTGAAAGAAATGGAATAATTTTCTAGCCACTTCTTGTCTTATCTGTCTAGAGTTGATCTGAATGAAATGAGGTCTCTGCTTCAACCGGAGAGCTCAGCATTTCATATTTAGCTCTCAATCTGTTTCATGATAATTTTTGAAGGAACAGACCGCTTATGACAAAATGTGCTGTACTATTATTAAAGGCATACTGCCTTTACAGAGTTCCATCACTTGAAACAAAGTGTTGGCTGGGAAGAATGCTTGAATGTGCATATCTTCTGAGGTTTTTCTAGCAGCTATTAAATAAAATATAGTATGTGCCTCAGGTAAGAGAAAACCAAGTACCTGATTTAAAAAAAAAAAAAAAAAAAAAAAGGTCATAGCATTGTCAGTAGAGCAAAGCAGCATAAAGCAAAGATTACCTGCCTGCAATCATTAGTCACTTCACCTCTCTGTAAAAATGAGAATATAATCACTTCTACCTCGCGGGATTACTGTGAGGTCTAAATGAGCTAATCTGTGAAAGCACTTTGTAAACTGTAAAGCACAATTTAAATACATATTATCTTATCAAAAATGTCTGCATCGCCTGTTTCATTGACTCTGGGATTGAGCGCTTTTCTTTTCCACATTTTTGTGTATCCGTGCATGTGTGTAGTGTGTTTCATGGAAGCCTATAATTAACATGGTAGTACTTTCTTTTTCTTTCTATAAACTAAAGTTTGCCATACCCAAGTGCATTTTCTGTCACCTGAAGTCACAGCTTAATTATGTGTCTGGAATGACTTAATACATAAAAGTCATAAAATATTTCTGTCTAATGGCAAATACTTTTATGTTAGCCCCATCTTTTATATACTGACCAGATCATTCTCATTCAAAATTGTTGTTTATCTAATTTCACACGTATAACATCCAGCATTGTTTGTACAGTGTTTTCTGTTTATGATCACCAATCATCTTTCATATGTTATATTAGAGCATAATTTATTCTTTCTATGAACAATTATAGAGCATCAATTGCATGCCAAATACTGTGCTAATCATTCACTGTCTCCTTGGATTTCACTTATCTATAGGTGAAAATAGTTACACATTTATAATAATAACTCCAATTACAGTGCAGTTGGCTCAACCTGTACATACCCAGTATCAGCCTTTTCCTATGAAAAGCCCTCACAGGTGTTGCTCAGTGCCCAGTGGGGCTTTGCTGTGGAACCCTAGTTCTGTGTCCTTCCATCCTCGAAGGTTTCCTGTTAGACATCTGCCCTGCTCGACCAGGTGCTGCCAACCCCAGCACCTTCCTTAATGTACCCAAAATCTTCCCATCCCTTGAAAACTAAGCCTTTCTTAGTATGTCAAACTGTTGCCTTGGTTTTTCTGTTTGTTTGGTTTTCCCCTAGCAGTTTGTCAGCTGTGGGCCAATAGGTTTCTGGAATTTCAGTGCCACTAATTATTCAGGTATGGGTCCCTGCATAATTGTGTGTGAAGACGTGTGAAGTCCATTTAGGCACAAGCTGGGATCTCCACTCCCGACCCCATCACATTAAGAATAGCAAAAATTACTTATCTCATTTTATCTTCCTCTCATTTGCCTTGTCCGTCTTCTGGCGGAGTTGAATAAACTAGTGGACTGTGAAATAATCAAACGCGGGATAGCATACAGGAAGATGAAAAACATAAATATAATTGAATTTTTAAAGCCTGTGTTACATTTATTATGTGTGTAAAAGTTTTGACATCTTAATTGAATGTGAAAATGGATACAAGGTAAAGGGTTTATTTTTGTTTGATACATGTCCTCCGTGTATGTATTTCTAATTTCCACAATGGATGAGATATTACAAATTATTGAAAGTCCTAATTATCTCAAACATATTTGCATTTTACGTTAAATGTCCTCAATAAGCAACCATTTAATATGAATTTAAAATTAAAATGCAAAGGCTGGACGCGGTGGTTCATGTCTATAATCTCAGCACTTTGGGAGGCCAAGGCGGGAGGATCACTTAAGTCCAGGAATTCCAGAATAATCTGGGCAATGTGGCGAGACCCCTATCTCTACAAAAAATTTCAGAATTACCTGGGCGTGGTGGCACGCACCTGTAGTTCCAGCTACTTGAGAGGCTGAGATGGGAGAATCGCTTGAGCAGGGGAAGTCGGGGTTGCAGTGAACGTGATTGTGCCAGTGCACTCCAGACAAGATGACAGAGCAAGACCCTGTCTCAAAAATAAATAATTTTTTTTCTTTTTTTTTTCTTTTCTTTTTTTTTTTTTGGGACGGAGTCTCGCTCTGTCGCCCAGGCTGGAGTGCAGTGGCGAGATCTTGGCTCACTGCAAGCTCCGCCTCCCGGGTTCACGCCATTCTCCTGCCTCAGACCACAGGCACCTGCCACCACGCCCGGCTAAGTTTTAGTATTTTTTAGTAGAAACGGGATTTCACCGTGTGAGCCAAGTTGGTCTCGATCTCCTGACCTCATGATCTGCCCTCCTCGGCCTCCCAAAGTGCTGGGATTACAGGCGTGAGCCACCGCACCCGGCCATAAATAAATAACCTTTTTAAGAAAAGTTTCATTCTTTATAGAAACATATCCTACGATGAAGGAGAGTTTTAATGTGAGTCTATATAATCATTGTCAGGTTCTAACTGAAAAGAAAGCAAATATAAAAACCAGGTTTTGTGACTTGAAGAACACAAGAAATAATAATGAGAACTATGCACCAGTTCACAATTCTCACACTTGAACATTGTTAGTGTTGAAGCCCCAGGATTATGGAAACATTGGAAATATGCCACACTGTGATCACATTGATTCGTAGAATTAATAGTAGGTGTCATCCAAATGGTTCTAAAATACATTTTTTAAGTGTGAAATGTCTCTCACAAAGATGGTCACGACTTTTCAGAGCACTCTTTTGCAAATCAATAATTCTGGATAGCCAAATTCTACTAGACCTCCCCATACAGAAATCTCATAAAACTCAGATAAATGCAAATAAGTCAATGAAAAGAATACCTCTCTATCTTCCTCCTAACTCAGCCACTGAAGACTAACATTACCTCTATTAAAGTGATGAAAGCAGATGTGGTATACATTATTAATAATGCTCCACACTGAAAGTTAAAACTTTTATATATGTTCTCTCAGATTATATAAAACTCATATAAAATTTACTTAATGAAGTTTTCAAAATAGTATATGGAAAAAAGGGTAAGTTTGTGATTTCATAGCTGTTTTCATATGCTGATCTCAATTCAATATCGTCTCTCTCTTTTCACAAACCATCTGGGAGATTGACAAGTTGCATCTCACCAGATGGCCTCGCATACCAACCTCACACTTCCGTGGCACCATCCCTCCATGATAAATCCCGAAATGCTTTAATACAATGTTCCTGCTCAGGAAAAACTTCACAGTTCATGTCTTAAGAACCAGCTCATCGTCGCCCACTTCATTTCCCAAGGTTGAAATGGGATATGATTTCCACTGGGTGCCAAATTATTCTATGGCTCAGAGGAATTAAGTGATTCCAGCTGAATACACCACCGAGCTCCTATCATCCTATCTTTCTACAATCTCTTTTCTTATTCTCCGTTTCCCTTACTACTCCCTGGCTTATTCTTTTACAACTTACACTTTACAGAGAGATTTCATTCTTTTTTCCTCTCCTTTTCCACATACATAAATCACTGGAATGTATACTTTAAAGCGTCAGAAAGCAACTACAGTTTTGAGCTGTTGTTCATGTCTTCCTGAACCTAGCATGCAGAGAGTTGATACTGTACAATACAAAACTGAATTGTCTGTGTCAATTATTTTATAGTATAATTACATATTTAAAAGACACATGCAAATATGTGTTTGTTGTGGCACTGCTCACAATAGCAAAGACTTGGAACCAACCAAATGCCCATCAATGATAGACTGGATAAAGAAAATGTGGCACATATACACCATGGCATACTATGCAGCCATAAAAAAGGATAAGTTCATGTCCTTTGCAGGGACATGGATGAAGCTGGAAACCATCATTCTCAGCAAACTAACACAAGAACAGAAAACCAAACACCATTTGTTCTCACTCATAAATAGGAGTTGAACAATGAGAACACACGGACACAAGGAGAGGAACATCACACACCAGGGCCTGTCGGGGGGTGGGGGGTTAGCATTAGGAGAAATACCTAATGTAGATGATGGGTTAATGATGCAGCAAACCAACAAGGCACATTTATACCTATGTAACACACCTCCACGTTCTGCACATGTATCCCAAAACTTAAAGTATAATAATAATAATAAAAAGATACTGCCTGGGAAGAGATTCTTAAGACCCTTCCTTCTTCCTTTTGCCTTTACAAATATCAGGGAGGCACTAAAGAACTGTGAGGGAAAAAGACCTGAAAAAATATCTTTTTCCCCCCTAGCTTACAGATCAAATCCGACCTCAATATCTTCTCCCATTCCCTTCCCTACTTTTCCCCTCTGAGCCTCTCTCATAAGTTTTATAAATTCTTCCAGTCATTTAGTGTTCAAGAAGAGAGTCCAAATCAGAAACTTTGATGAATATGATAGGTCTTATTTCTCTGGTGCCTTGATCATCTTTCTTTAAATACAGTGAATTTTAGCTTCCAAGTTACTTTTTCTTCTCTCTTTCTCGACTTTTAGACTTTACTGTGTCTGTATTCTCTGACAAACATATAAACTGCTTATATCTTCACCCTCATGTTTTGCATATCAAATCCAACTCTCTGCTAAATTTTTCTTTTCATTTAGCAGTAACTGACTGCCATAAATGTACTATCACTGTAAGAACAAACCATGTCATAGAGAAGTTTGCCTCCAGGAACTTTATTTCAACTCTTTTTACTTAAGTTTTCAAAATGCTACTTTATATGTTATTTTATTTCTCCCATTGCATCCCAGGTTGGGTCAGATGACAGTATACCCGCATCATCTTTATACATATGGATATCAGCTTCCATTTCCTGTTCTCCCAGATGCAGAGCTGCAGGAAGTTGTCTGCAGCTTGCCAGGCACATAAAGATCTTTATGGAACAGTCTCTGCACAATCCAACATAATACTGACCTCAGAGAAGTTTGGTGCTTTCCTTGGGTGTGACTTTGTCGACTAGAAGATTAGCCCAGTGTTTCTCAAAAATACTGAATGGTCTATTTAGTGTAGATAAAAAGGGAAATTGTGATGATTAATGACAGAGGAATTTCTTGATATGGAAAGAATAAGATTAGTTCTGTCATGAGGATAGGGAGACCAACAGCTAATTCAGTTAGTTAAAGGATAATGGAATAGAGCAAGATGAAAATCTGTCATCTGACTTCCCTGCTTAAAACATACAAATAGTTTTCTATGGTTCTTCAGATAATGTCCACACTTCTTCAAGGGTTTAAAGTCTTTCATGATCTGATTTATTATCACTTTGTTAGTATCATCTCTTGTCAATTCCTCACTTTTTTATGCTGTAATCATTCTGAATTTTTCTCCATTCCTCAAACTTGATACTCATTCTCACCTTCCTCTAATCCTTTGCATATACCATTCTCTCTGCCTGGAAAATTCCTAACTCTACACTCTCCCCTTAACCCAACAAGTGGCTCCTCATCCTCCAGGTCTCCGCTAAGATGACACTCTATTCACAAATGCATTCCTGACCTCCTCTCCTTTAAAACTGGGAGAAGGACTTCAGTTTTTTCCTCCTCCCGAGAAACCTTCCCCACTCCATCCTCAATTGGCTATCTGGAAAAGTCCTGTTTATTTATCAAGAGGCAACTTAAAACAATTTTCTATTCTTTGAAACCATCCCAGCCTCATTCAAGTGTAGTTGACTCTTTTCCTTCTTAATACATCACTATAACTTGAATATGTCTATTATTGATTAAATTATACTGCTATGACAAGATTTCCCTGTATATTTGTATTCCCAACTAGGCAACAATATAATCTCCTTAAAGAAAGAGACTGTCATATATTCACTATTATCATTTTACCCCCAAATATACTCTTTCCCCACCTGCTCGTCTTACAGATGTAATTAATGTTTAGTTACCTGTCTGTTACTCTGTAAGCCTTCTAAGGGAAGGACCATGTTTAATTCACCACTCTTTACCTACCACGTTTCACAAAGCTTGGCACATACAGACACTCAGATACTTTTAGAATGAATGTATGAGCTTGCATTAGTATACGGAAGATAAATTTTTCTGCAAGTATTAACAAAAAAGGGCTGGGCCAGAGACTCTTGGTAGTTTTCTGTAGCCTTTACTAATATTGATAATATATGATAAATTGGAGGTCATAGAAAATTCATCTGGTCTATTTAGTTATAATGTATTTGCATGGTCCCATGCATGGCAGAGATCTAGAAAAAATAACACTTGTGAAAAGTTATGACAAATAAATCAGATAAGAATACCAAATTATACAACTTACCTGTGACCCTAAAAATGGTCTAATATACTTAAAAGACATACTTAATATCCTCTACATACATTTATTTTTTTCAACAAGCATTGTTTAAAGATCATCTAAAATGTGCTAGGCTGTGTTGATAGGAAAAACAATGCACCCCAAAAGATGTCCATACCCTAACCCTAACCCTAACTGTGGAAGCTGTAAATGTGTTTTTTTACATGACAAAAGAGACTTTGCTGATTGGATTAAGATTAAGGACCCCAGAAATAATCCCACACATCTACAACCATCTGATCTTTGACAAACCTGACAAAAACAAGAAATGGGGAAAGCATTCCCTATTTAATAAACAGTGCTGAGAAAACTGGCTAGCCATATGTAGAAAGCTGAAACTGGATCTCTTCCTTACACCTTATACAAAAATTAATTCAAGATGATTAAAGACTTAAATGTTAGACCTAAAACCATAAGATCCCTAGAATAAAACCTAGGCAATACCATTCAGGTCATAGGCATGGACAAGGACTTCACGACTAAAACACCAAAAGCAATGGCAACAAAAACCAAAATTGACAAATGGTATCTAATTAAACTAAAGAGCTTAGAGCTTCTGCACAGCAAAAGAAACTACCATCAGAGTGAACAGGCAACCTACAGAATGGGAGAAAATTTTTACAATCTATCCATCTGACAAAGGGCTACTATTCAGAATCTACAAAGGATTTAAACAAATTTACAAGAAAAAATCAAACAACATCCATCAAAAATATGAGCAGACACTTCTCAAAAGAAGACATTTATGCAGCCAACAGACACATGAAAAAATGCTCATTATCACTGGTCATCAGAGAAATGCAAATCAAAACCACAATGAGGTATCATCTCACACCAGTTAAAATGGCGATCACTAAAAAGTCAGGAAACAGCAGGTGCTGGAGAGGATGTGGAGAAATAGGAACACTTTTACACTGTTGGTGGGACTGTAAACTAGTTCAACCATTATGGAAAACAGTATGGCAATTCCTCAAGGATCTAAAACTAGAAATACCATATGACCCAGCCACCCCATTACTGGGTATATACCCAAAGGATTATAAATCATGCTGCTATAAAGACACATGCACATGTATGTTTATTGCGGCACTATTCACAATAGCAAAGACTTGGAACTAACCCAAATGTCCATCAATAATAGACTGGATTAAGAAAATATGGCACATATATACCATGGAATACTATGCAGCCATAAAAAATGGTTAGTTCATGTCCTTTGTAGGGATGTGGATGAAGCTAGAAACAATCATTCTGAGCAAACTATCACAAGGACAGAAAACCAAACACCACATGTTCTCACTCATAGGTGGAAATTGAACAATGAGAACGCTTGGACACAGGGTGGGGAACATCACACACAGGGGCCTGTCATGGGTGGGGGGAGGAGGGAGGGATAGCATTAGGAGATATACCTAATATAAATGACGAGTTAACGGGTGCAGCACACCAACATGGCACATGTATACATATGCAACAAACCTGCATGTTGTGCACATGTACCCTAGAACTTAAAGTATAATGAAAAAAACAAACAAACAAACAAGATTAAGGACCTTACAACAGCAAGATTATCTGGAATTTCTAGCTGGGCTCTCCAATCACATAAGTCCTTAAAACTAGAAGAGGAAGGTAAAAGACTAGGTCAGGGAAATGGCCACAGAGAGACTCCACCTGCCATTGCTGACTTTGAAGATGCAGGAGGAAGGTTATAAGCCAAGGTATGCAGGCAGTCTCTAGAATCTGGGAATAGTCCTCAAGGAAATGGTGACCTCAATCCTTATAAGAAACTAAATTCTGCAAACAACAGTGAATGAGTTAAAAAAAAATTATAGAGCCCCTAGAAAGGAACACAACTCTTCTTCTGATACCTTGATTTTAGCCCAGTGAGACCCATGCCAGACTTCTGACCTGTAGAACTATAGGATAATACATCTGTTTTAAGTCATTATACTTATATAAATTTGTTGGGCAGCAATAGAAAACTAATGCAGCACTGGGCTAAATGCTTGGGAGAGAACAACAGATACTCTTAATTACTATCTCTTTTTTATGGCATTTTTAAAGACCATCGAATAATCTGGCCTGCAAAACATATTATGGAACAAGTAATACTAATACAGTATAACAAAACTTATAGTAGATGTATATAAGTTTTATACTTCAAGAAATAGTGATGGAATTAAGGAAGGTGTCAAATCTATTCGGAGTGGGATCAGGGAACATTTCAGAGAACAAACCATTTTAAGATGGGTCTTCAAGTAATAAATACTAGTTTCCCAATTGGATGGATGGGGGATACGATTTAGCACAATGTTAAGCTAAGAAGGAGTGCAACTGGAGATGGATGAGTGATCGATGAATGAGTGACATGAGGACTTGTTTGTCACACAAAATATATTTGGATGTATAATGTGGAATAATTTGCATCTAGAAAGTTTGTTCCAGCTGCAATATGTGGAGAATGGAAGAGGGGCAACAGTGTATACAGAGGCTGCTACCATAGGCTAAGTAAGAAAGGATGAGGTCTCTGTTTCATAATAGCCACCATTTATTGGAACTTGGCTATGTGTCAGCAACTGTAACAACACTTTACATATATAATTCCATTTAGTCTCTATTAGTTAACTCTGCAAAGCGGATGTCATTTCTATCTCACAGATTAAGAAACCAAAGTTTAGACATATGTGACCTTAAAAAAGAAATACCCCCACAAAAAGCTAATAAAAGTAGGATTCAAACCCAGTTGTTAATCACATTAAAGCCTGTGCTTTAATTCACTCTACCACGGCAGGAACACAGAATCAATATAAGAAGATGGAAAGAGAGAGACTTAATAGGTAAAATTAGCTAAGCTTATTGTTGATTACACATAGGACAAGGAAAAGAGAGGAATTGGGGCCTACTGACAGTTTTTGGATTTGAGTTATACGGGAAAGGAATTGCAGCTAAGATAGGAACCAAAGTAGAAGACATCTTCTGAGTCAGGAATAAAAGTTAAGCTCTGGATGAATTTAAGGTGTGTATTAGATAGCCAGGTAGAAATGCCCAGAAGCCAGTCTGGAATTTGGAACTGGGACATGGACTGAACAGAAAGATTTGAAAACCATCTACCTGTAGGTAACTTTCATGGTCTGGAACGCTTCATGTAAAAATGTTGGAGAAATCTCCTGTTTTTAATGAATAGTGAAAGAATCTATCCTTATCTGTGCTCTGAAAGAAACTTTCATCTGAGACTCCCTGAGAAGATGGCTCAGCCTAACACCAACGCTGACTACCAGACTGGGGGTGCTGGCAAAATGGCAAACTGAGAGTGCCAAGGGCTTTGCCTATGTCCTGCTTGGTGAGGTCAGAACCTTGTTCCCGTGGAAGACCTACTATGCCATACGGCTCTGCTGCATCAACAGCCAGTCTGAACATAAATACTTTGCTTTAGACACTGTTTTTAATCTCTTAACGAGCATACTGACTTCCCACCCTACCCCCCAATTAGCTGCATATCAATCAGTCAATTAGCAGATTGACAGCTCAGCCAAGGAACAGTGAAGGCTGGTGTTGCAACTGATTGTTAAATTTGTCTTGAATTTGCTACTGGAAAATGAGAGAAGTTTAGGGCAAATACTGCTCCCTGTACTCCTGACTGAAATCTTTTAGACAAAATAATTGCTATCAAATATTCTGATATAGGAATTCTTGAAACTGCCTGGTTACTTTACTAGAGAGGGAAGCAGCCACTAACTGCAAAAGACTACCTCTGTTGTACCAGACGCACAAGAAGAGATTTTCACCATTGCAGAGCTATTTATACACAGCCAACTTCTGTCCTCAGTTCACATATACACACAACTCCCATTGATATCAATGGAAGCTGCGGACATGTGGCTGAGAACAGAATTTGGCCCACTGAGCTGCAAGGCTTGGCATTCTTTTGCTCACTATGACAACTTCAGAACTGGATCTCTTAGCACATGTGCATTTAGAAGAAGAGTTCTTGATTTATTTTCTTTTTTTTTCTCCCCTCTTTATCTTGGCCTTGAAAAACAAAACGGAAACTTGAGAAACTACTGGCAGCAATGGGTTTCTTGCATAGAATGAACTGTGTGGGGGACTTGGAGAAACAGAGACCATACAAGTTTTTGGATTCAAAAACTTGACAAAATAGTTTTATGTAAGCGTGCTGCCACTCGCAGGATGCTGACTAACAGCTTGGTTTCACAGTCATCCTTGAAATAAAAGCAAAAGATGCCATGAAACAACTTTTACACATGTAAAATTATCAAGTCCAATATTTAATTTGCAGATGACATATTCCAGAGAATATTTGAAACCTGTCATTAATATGTACTTTTATTCTTCTTATAGGAATTGCCCTTTCTCTAGTCCAAGTGATTTTAGTAGGGCTGTCAGGAAGACTCCTGCCTCCTTGTAAGTGTACATGTCAGGCTAGGCAATCAGTGTATCCAGTCCTCTAGGAAACAAAAAGCCTATTAACCAAGGAGAGGCAACCAGCATATGATATTTCAAAGATTATATGGAACAGGGAAACAGGCTCTCCTCTGAGGTCAGGAGCTTAAAGGACACAAAGTCTTTTAGCTTTGGGGGGCCAGTTTTGTACTACTTGGAGAAAAACGGCAGGTAATGAAGCCAACAGGGAGGAAAGTAAAGAAGGAAGAGGAGAAAACATTTTTATAATATTTAAATCCCCGGATCTAGCCATGCCTTACTGAATTTTCCCACTATGAGCAAAAAAAATAATCCCTTTATTCTTAAACTGGTTGGAGCTGAATCTCTAATAACTTGTAACCTATAGGGATTTAACAAAAAACATTGCTCCTTCATTCACTCTAGAGATTTTCTCTGCCAAAATATATTTTCTTATTGCGTTCAAACACTCAGATTTCACCATCCTTGTATATACTGAAACTTTCCTAAATAAATAACCTCAGGAAAAAACATGTGATTTGCAATGACTGTGGATGCTCTGCCCACTAAGAAGATAAACAGGAAGATTATACTAGAGAATGCAGAGCACACAATGTCTCCATGTCTCCGCTCTGTTGGGAAACAGGAAGCCAGTGGAGGACCCTCTTTGTGGATGCACTTGGAGGAAGCACCTCATTATCTGGACTCTTGGCTGTTGCCCAGTGTGGTGCCCTGATGGAGTCTGAGCCCAGCATGTAGCTCTGGTAATGGATCCAGTGAGAGGTAGACTGTGCTATAAGGTGCATTCCACTTGACCAGCCATCATTACATCGGTTCTCCCCAAATTATTTGATTGACATTTTTAGAGAAAGTCAGGAACTGTTCATGATTGGTAGCCAGGAAGCCACTATTTTCAAATAAGTGAACACCAAGAATGAAGGTGCAAAGGAAGAGACTTCAAGAAATGGGAAGGATCTAGGGAAATGGGTCTTCTGCCATTGTGAAATTTGGATTTCACATTTTAGGATGTGTGGGCCTAATCCTAAAATTAGGAGAATGTGATTCAGCCTTGATACACATGAATTGGAAGAATAGCTTATATAAGCAGCCTTAGTTATGTCTATTTGGCATAGTAATGAATCTATGCAAAACCTTAATAGTTTACTGTGCAGTAGATTCCCATCAGTTACCCAGAAAATATATGTCTTATATGTCAATATATCATGCAGTAGATTCTCATTAATCATCCAGAAAATATGTCTTAGGAATAAGTTATCTACTGCCTGAGGAATTTAATTTAGTTGTTGAAGAAACTGTTTGCCTTCAGCATGGACTGATTTGTTGCATCATTATCAGTGAGTGTTGCCTCACATATAATAACTGATTTTCCAGACATTCACCTTATTACTCCTATTTATGTGCAGGCTACAATAGCCATTAGACATAGAAGTCCCCCTTACCACACATGAAAACACATACACCCACCTACCCACTCATCTACTGCACCCTACCCATCACACACACATAAGAGGACTTCAAAAAGTTCAAGGACAAATGGAATTAAAAGATAAAAACTAAAAAGATGAACTTGTTTTTCAACATGTCATCAAGTTCAAGACACTTATTATAAGTTATGATACCAGCCATTTAGTCCGTCCCTAAAGAATTGAGGCTCCTAAGAATTTAACCATGTTGTCGCAGTCTTTTTTACATTATTAAGTGAGGAAAGATAGGTACTCTTTACCGACATTTTTTTTAACATTAAGAAACAAAAAGAAGTCAGAATGAGCCAAGTCAGGACTATAAGTTGGATGTCTAATGAATTCCCATCAATATTCTCACAATATTGCCCTCGTTTGATGAGAAGCATGAGCAGAAGCATTGTTGTGGTGGAGAAGCATTGTTGTGATGGAGAAGCATTGTCATGATGAAGCTTTCCTGGGCATTTTTCCTCAAAGGCTTTGGTTAACTCTCAAAACACTCATAATAGGCAGATGCTATTGTTCTTTGGCCATCCGGTATGTCAACAAGCAAAAAGGTCTAAGCATTCCAAAAAACCGTTGCCATGACCATTGCCTTTGACTAGTCCACTTTTGCTTTGATTGTACCATTTCCACCTCTTGGAGCCATTACTTTGATTCTGCTTTGTTTTCAGGATCATACTAGTAAAGCCATGTTTCACCTCCAGTTACAGTTCTTCAGATGAATGCTTCAGAGTCTTCATACCACTCGTTTCCATAAAAGCTCTGCTCTTGTCTGCAGCTGATCTGGGCACATTGGTTTTGGCACCCATCAAGTGAAAACTTTGCTCATTTTTTTTTTCAATCAGAGCTGTGTAAGCTGAACAAACTAAGATGTCTATGGTGTTGGCCATTGTTTGTGCCATTAACTGTTGATCCTCCTCAAACAGGGCAATGAATTTAAAAAATAAAACAAAACAAACAAGTAGGGCACTAACAAGATTACATTTTTCCACACGAATTGATGTAGATGGTCTGCCACTGTGGGCTGCATCTTCAACATTGTTTCATTCCTTCTTTTTTTTTTTTGTCCCCCAGACTGGAGTGCAGTGGCGCGATCTCGGCTCACTGCAAGCTCCGCCTCCCGGGTTCATGCCATTCTCCTGCCTCAGCCTCCCGAGTAGCTGGGACTACAGGTGTCCACCACCTCGTCTGGCTAATTTTTTTTTTTTTTTTTTTTTAAGTAGAGACAGAGTTTCATCGTGTTAGCCAGGATGGTCTCCATGTCCTAAACTCGTGATCCACCCGCCTCAGCCTCCCAAAGTGCTGGAATTACAGGCGTGAAACACCACGCCCAGCCTGTTTCATTCCTTCTTAAAATGAGACATCCATTTGTAAACTGATTTCTTTGTGGCATTGTCCCCACAAACTTCTTATAAAACATCAATGATTTCACCATTCTTCCACTCAAGCTTCACCATAAATGTGATGTTTGTTCTTGCCTTAATTTTAACAGAATTAATGTTGTTTTCACAGGGTGTCTTTTCAAACGGATGCCTTGTCTTTCTTCCGGCTTCAAACTAGATTGTATTTATACACATTATAACAAGTTAGTAAGAGTTTATTTTGTTGCAAAAATTTTTTGAAATCCATCTATAGTTTTTTCGTAAATGCATTTTCCATGAACTTTTCAAAGACCTCTTTTCCATCATAGATTTAAAAAATGTTAAGATTTAACTAGCTTCACTCATCTAAGAGAATCACTAAGCATTTATTTGATTGCTTATTTTTCTTCTACTTCACGGTGTGCATTTGTTTCTTACTGCATATAATAAAAGGAACCATATAAAAAAAGTTTTTTATATGGTGTAATAAGCACCTTATATACATTGTCTTTCTGGATACTCACAACAGCCTTGTGAGACAAAGACAACCCCATTTTACAAATGGCAAAAACAAGGCTTAGGGATATGAAATAACCAAGCAAATGAGTTTGATTCCGAAGCTCATTCTAATAACCACTAAGTAAAGGTCAGTGCATTGTTGTTTATTTTTACCAAATTTTATAAAAGGTCTCTAAAGACCCAAATCCTCTGTGCTTTTAGTTACAATCACCCTTCTACATTTCCCACCAATACATTTTCCCCTGGTCTATACCTATCTTCTTCGTTCTATTATTTTTGAAATTTTGAGTAGTAAAGGAATTTGGGAGAGGGAGAATGAAGAGAGAGAGAAAGGAAGACAGAATCACACCGATTAAAATGAATTTACAAAGTAAGACAACTATGGCTCACATTGGCGGCATTTCCGTATGTCTTCGCAATGCTCTTACCTGAGATGGGCCTTTTAAAGGTTGGGTTGAACATCTGTTCCTCAGTTATTGCTCCTTCACTCCCCAAAATCTTCCCCTACAAAGGACTGAAAATAATCATCAGAAATGACCTTTCCTTCCTTAGTCCCAGGTTTGTTTGGGATTTCATGTAATAAACTAGAGTATGGGCGCCTTCTTCCACTGATTGCCATGTTCATTTCATGGCCTTAGTCAAGTGCCTTGGCTGCGAATTTTCCCTCTCGGCACTGAAAACCCAGTTTTGCTGGGCAATTTTAGTTCCCAATATGAAGAAAACCCTTCCAGCATGTAAATGTAATGCTTGGTGAGGCCTCTCCTGAAAAGCAGTGTTGCCTTCCCATACAAGATGAGACATGTGGAGATTAACTTTAATGTCTAATCTGTTGCAAAGGTGAAACTAAATTCTATTTCTATCTTTCTCCTCATCTGAAATGAAAAGGAAATGCTTGAAATTTTGCTCCCCAAAATAGAGCACTTTGATTAAACCATTTTTATGTGATATTCCTATGTCCTCATTAAGTTTCCAGACAGTTTTAATGTTTATTGAACTAAATTGATAGGGTTAAACCTCTTTGTAAGTATAAACTAAAGTTTTTATGCCTATTTCTATTATTGTATAAAAGAAAAATAACAAAAAAGTATCTATTCGTTTGAGGAGGTAGCTGGTATTTGCTAGCAAAGGAGAACAGCCGTATAATTAACTGTGTCAAAATGTTTTCTTTGTTCACAGTTAATCTAACTGCAGCTGCTAGGAGGCAGAATGCATAAATATGACTGTGTACTTTTAATTACAGAAAATGACAGGCGTAAGTTGTGACTGGAGCGTTGCCTGAGATTGTTATGGGCAAAAATGTTGCTCAGAGACTCATTGAATTAATAAGTAGCCCTTTGTTTTTGGTGTCCAAATCGTATAGATGTTACTGGCAACTAAAATAAAATTAAAGTTCAGAATTTTAATCAGCCAAAGAAAATGTAAATATAATCCTGTAACATATTTAGAGAAATCACGGCACATAATAACCATTTGATACTGAACATTATATACAATAATACTTCATACATGTGATTTTGTCTTGGAGCAAGAAATGCTCTACATAAGTGAATTTTCTAGAGGTACCTTTAAGAATTAAATTCTTTCTCCCAAGTTTCCTCTCCATTCTATGCAAATAAGTCACTCTCAATTCTAATTTTTTTCCCTAGGTGCTCTAATAATAATGAAGACAAAATATCTCATATTTGTTGATTTTTCTGTTTTGATAATACATAGTAATGCCTGTAAATGGAGGGGTGGGTAGCTCTGGGCCCTGGAGTTCATCCTCCTCTAAGTGTTGATACTTATGAGATAGTATGAAAGAGAAATGAAGCAGCATTTCATTATTTGGGACATTGTTCTCATCCTCTTTCCCTTTGCTCTTCTACCTTTATTGGCTGAATAGTATAGCAGAATGTTCACTGGGCTTTACATCAAACATATTTTATATTCATTGTAACTCTGAGCAAAGAACATCTCTGAAAACCAGTTCATTTCTTTATATGGATGAAACAGGATAATCAATGTTTAAATTTTAAATATAACGATTGCTCAGAAATGCTATTCCTTTTCTTTTTTGTTTTTCTCCTCTATAATTATTTTTTAATCACCTTTTTATTATACATCTTTTCTCCTTTCTGTGCTGTGGTAGACAGGTAGGGGGTGTGGTGGTATTGGCTAGGGAGGCTTAAGGGGTCACGGTCAATGCTGTAGATAATTGCTGTTTTCAGCTGTCTTGTTGCCTTCATTCTATTGTTTATCCCTGCACGTAGCCACTGTGGGGGTGGCTGTCACCTTGGTGACAGCAGTTTTGTGCTGTGCATGTGGTGTGAACACTGGCTTAAAGCAGAGTATAAGCAGGTCCTGCTGCCTCAAGTAATTCGGTGTAAGCAGACAGACTCTTGCCTTTGTTCTCTTAGCAGCTCTGCTGCTGAAATACACTAATAATAGAACATGTTAGTTGAAATTTTGCCTCTCCATCTCTAATTACTGCATGCCAAACTATTCTGACTGCTACTGTCATTTCCCAGCAACTGATGGCTGCAGGTGATTGTTTCCGATTGTGCTCAAGGGACTTCTTCCACTCATTCTCCCTTTGCCCCACTACGTCATGTGTTCAATAACTTGACTGATTAATTTCAGTATGCTGAATGGTTTGAATGAAATAGAAATGAACATTAAGAAAATATTTTAAAATCAGTAGATGCTCATCGTGGGTTTTCTCTGTGTAAAGGGAAGTGGAACAGTCATAGACATTGTTTAGTTAAGATGATCTATGCATTCTTGAACCCAATTTTCCTGATTTTGGCAAAGACAACTATTCAATTCCACCCCTACGCCTAACTAACTCCCCCACATCTCCATGCATTTCAGACAGACCTTCAGCCATGACCTGATATTCTTTCTGCTACAGACAGCCAGCTCTGTTCGGTCAGGCTTTGGATCCTGGAGACTCTCTAATCTAGTTTCTAAGTTTTACAGATGAAGAAATTCTGTGTTACATGAACTGTCTAAGATCTCACAACAGTTTAAGCAAAGTTAGAAGACAAACCCAGCATTCCCAACGGTTGATATCGTATGCTCTGTGCCTCATTTCATTGTATCATTTACCTGTTATTTAATCTAACAGATGTTGCTGAGCAGAAGTTGTTAGTGGCAGGTACAAATCCCAGGCCAACATCGAAAGTTTGTCACTGTCAGAACTTCTGTTCAGTTTTAGTTACATCTGCTAAGGATTCTAAGCACAGTGTACATGAACCTTCCAAAAGATCCTTAGCATTTTTACATCACTTTTGTTTCCTCCTGCTTTTTACATTTTATTGAATGAGGTCAAAATGATCAAGGCAGGTACAGTTTACATAATTGTGCACTCAAACTTGAATTTTACATGCATCCAGAATTGGGTCTAATTCTGTAAAATAAAACCTCAGTTGGAACTGGGCTATGCTGAAAAGCAAGTTTGATATTAATGACACTCAAGATCACCATGTATTTTCCAGATGATCAGACCTGCTGTTTCTAGAAGAGTACATCACTTTGTAGACCACTAAATGCAAATTGTATTTTAAACTATAGATTTAGGGGAGGAGGGGTAATTAAGAGTTACAATAATATTGATTCTTACCCATGTATGAGTACAGATGATATTTCCATTTATTCAGGCATTCTTTTATATCTTTCATTATTGTTTTGCTCATTTTTAATGCCCTTATTAGATTCATTCTCAGATATTTTAAAGGTTTGCTCAGTCTTGTGAATTGATCTACTTTTCTTTTTCTTTTTCTTTTCTTTTTCTTTCTTTCTTTCTTTTTTTTTTTTTTGAGATGGAGTCTCACTCTGTCGGCCAGGCTGGGGTGCAGTGGCATGATCTCCTGGGATCGAGTGATTCTCCTGCCTTGGCCTCCTGAGTAGCTGGGACTACAGGCACCCACCACCATGCCCAGCTACTTTTATTTATTTACTTATTTTGTATTTTTAGTGGAGACGGAGTTTCACCATATTGGCCAGGCTGGTCTGGTCTTGAACCAACTCTTGTGTGTGGATCAAGTGATCCGCCTGCCTGGGCCTCTCAAAGTGCTGAAATTACAGGCATGAGCCACTGCACTGGGCCATTGGATCTACTTTTCTGTCATGGTTTTCAAGTTTGTTTTGGCTGACTTACTAAAGAAAATTTGATTTTTTGATACTGATTCTTTGTTCAGCATCTTTCTAGGACTTTCTTCTCAGTTCATGTGGTTTGTCTTTTTCTATCTTTCTAATCTTATCTTGAACAGTCTCCTTGGCTTTGTTCCAATGACAGGGACCTTCAAATACTTTCTAAAATTCACCCAGAGCCTTTGCTGTTCCTATGTCTCAAATGTTTTTCAGCCCAAGTGGTTAGCTCCATTTTCTTTATCTTTCAAGCCTCCACTTAAAAATCAACTTACTGCAGAGATTATTCCTAATTTTACCATCAAATGTGGGCCCTTCCCTCTATTGTGCTTTCTCAAAATCCCCAGCATCACGTTTTTACCCTTCTTAAAATGTATCAAATGCTGGAATTGTTTTAGTTACATGCATTTTTACATTAAAATACGCGTTTCATCAGGAAAGGAGCTTGTCAGTGTGGCTTACTATTATCTTCTTAGCACCTAAAGCTGTGTCTGACAAATTGTAGGTGATCAGAAAATATAAGAATACAAGAAGAGTGACCTGAGACTAATGATTTAACATCTCTAATTATAAGTAGAAAATACATTTTCAGAGCATATAGTGATACACTCTGTCTCCTTTGTAAAAGAATAAAAATAAGATATAATCGTAATGAATATCCATGACAATGAAACATTGTGAAATTTTCTGGTACAAGTCCTGTCCCCAAGTGCCATGCAGGAACAACAACAAAAAGTCAAGAATAATGCATAGGGACTCAGAACCCTAGTACTGTATGAGCCACCTGAATTTAAACAGTTTGTGATTGATTTAGTAGCTCTCTTTCTCTCTCTCTCTCTCTCTATATATGTGTGTGTATATATATACACACACACGTGTGTATATATATATACACACACACACACATTGTGTGTGTGTGTTTTAACATATAAACATATAGGTATATGTTTAAACATACAAATACAAGAGAAAATTTGTATATGTTGAAACATAAACCAATATAAGAGAAATTATGGTAAATATTTAATAAATAGTTCAAGAATCACTTGCTGCAGAAATTCAGAACATGGGCTGGGTGTGGTGGCCCACACGTGTAATCCCAGCACTTTGGGAGGCCAAGGCAGGCAGATTAAGAGGTCAGGAGATCAAGACCAGCTTGGCCAACATGGTGAAAACCCATCTCTACTGAAAATACAACAAAAATTAACCTGGTCTAGTGGTGCATGCCTATAATCCCGACTACTCAGGAGGCTGAGGCAGGAGAATTGCTTGAACCTTGGAGGCGAAGGTTGCAGTGAGCCGAGATTGCACTACTGCACTCCAGCCTGGCGACAGAGCGAGACTCAGTCTCAAAAAAAAAAAGCAATTCAGAACATGTATCCAACACCCAGTGTATCAATAGAAGAATAGGGCTTATTTGACCAAGGGTCATTAACAGTGTTCTGTTAATGAACCTTGAATTGGCCCCAGAAAACAATATTCTGATCTGTCAAAGAAATGTTACAAGTGCTTACTACATTCAGCGGTGTATTTAGTTTGTTGAAGAGCAGAATGACTAAATGAATGAATGAATTTTAAAATTGAGTTAGTTATGTGGATGTTTGGCAAATGTACAAAAAGAATCATCAAAGTTTTATTACTATGCAAATGTTATGCTGCATTTTAATTTCTATTTAGCCTCTAATATGCAACATTAAATCAAACTATTGTGTACAAGAACCTTAAAGTTCATTTAATGTGATTTTAATTCATGTTATAAATTAAATGATTTACAATGTAAATGGAGAAATGTCTTATATCTTAGTTTAGACTCGTCGGCTTTCCAGGCTAATTTTGTGCACAGTAATACTAACTGTAGACAGACAGTGTACGTGAACTACAGTGTCCAATCATAGATCAAACCTACAATAAACTTCTGTGTGGAGAAGAATACATTGCCCTTCTTCTCTCCATTCTCATATCATGCTCCTCTGGTACTGCATTGCTGGTTGGCACAAACTCTCCCATAAACAGCATTTAAGGGGATGCTGCTATTGATGAAGCACACACTGCTATTGCATCCCATTCTTCAAGCTTCTGATACATCACTGAAAGTCATTCAGGACTCTGGATTCACCAGGAACTATAAAAGCCACCAGCAACCACTGAGAAGGCAATGCAATTGAAGTGTAACCCTGGTTGGAAAGTAAATAGGGAATTGGGTGTTGAGTCCCTGTGTATTATTCTTGGCCAAATACATCAGAGCTAACATGTCAGGTTTTGTCCGAAAGTGTTGTATTTGCTTTTATTTTCACAAGTTCAATATAATTCCATTATTACAAGTTCATCTATTTCTTAATGTTTTAAATACATTTTATCTAAGTATTGTTTTGTATTAGATTTACTCTGAATATGTTGGGCCTTTATAGAGAAACAGTAAATAGGAAATATGATACAATATTTACAGAAAATATTCTCCAGTTAATGTATCTTATTATTATATGCTCTTCCTTATGTGGTAGAGTTTATAAAGTTATTGAGTTCATTAGAAAGTGAATTAAGAACATGAAATAGGTCCAGTAAAATATGAACCCATACATCAAAAAAATAATCTCATCTCCAAGTGGCTTGAAGTTTAGTATAAATCCAGTATCGCTCCAAAACAAAGAAAAGAAAAGGATATTATAGTATGCATATTCAAATGTATTAATAAAATTGTGTGAAACCTTTTTTTTTTAAAGAAATGTAAATCTGAGTTAAGTGTTCTGGCTGTTACAGACTAATAGATACACAACTTTCTAATTTCAAATTTGAAAAGCTAAACTTGTGCACCAAAATATTTTCAGCTAAAATATTTTTAAACATTATGTTTTTTCTATTATTACTTGAGCTTTTTAAACTTAGTAATTTAAACTAATCTTGGAACACTTGCAAAGTGTGGTGGAAATGAAGAAGAAATAAGCTGTAAATTCAATATGGCTGAAGTTTAATTTCTGTGCCGTCCTTGAGTATGTCTAGGGAGGAAAATTGGCACTCTCTTAACAAAACAAACCAGAGCTTAGTTTCTACATAGAACAAGGTTTGAAATGAATATGGAATGAAAGTAAATATTTAGAAGATTAATTCCTTGAGCTTCCTCAATACCTTAGTTTTGCAAGACTTTGAAACCATCTTCTCCAGGGACAAAAGAAAGTAATTACCTCTCCTCCACATGATGTTTAATCATGCTCTATTTTTCGAAGAACAGCTGTGCAACACTGGCTGGGCTACAAATTAAACACACCTCCTTCAACTTGCTTAGATTTAAAAGATAATGAATATGTTGGGTGACAGAATCTGAATTCAAAAAGACTTTAATAGACCAGAGCTATAAGCTGAAAACAAGATCAAAGTAATCAAGGATAAATGTAAGGTCCTATACTTGAGTCCAAGAAACCAAGTGAGTAAATACAGGGTGGGGAAGATATGACTTAATGGCAACAGAATGAATTAAGCACCACAGAATTTAGAAGCTATATTTTATAAGAAGCTAAATATGAGTTCATGGTTTCATTTGATTAAAAAAAATTGAATGCGGCACATGGTACATAAGTAAAAGCATTCATCTTTGAAGACCTAACCTAGTTTGATACAACATAACATAAATTTGAGGGACTTAAAGCTCTTTGCAAACAAATGCTATCACTGTTGTTTTAATATTTGTTCGAGCAGAGATCAAAGGATCTACGCTGACACAATCTTCCTTTTACTAGTTGTACTAAAACTCCGACAGTTTCTGTTATGATAGAATTTGTAAATGCTTAGAATGGCATCAGAATATTACGTATATTAAAAATTAGCATATATACCACACATGAATGAATGAAACAAGGTGTAGCCTAATGAAATTATGTTGTAGAACTATTCATTTAACTTATGTCACATTTGTTAAATCTAGATTACTTTCATGGTTCTGGCAAAGACTGACAAGTGACCATTGTGTCATAGAGAAAGAAAATAGAACCTATGTAAAAATCACAGAGGGTCTAGAAATATGCTGTATAAAATATTTTGAGGCTTCGGTCTAGGAATATGATATATGAGACATTTTGAGGCTTCAGTTCAAAGCATAAAGAGTGAAACATGATACATTACCAGAAAATTAACTAAACTTCTAAACATAAGTAAAAGAGAGAAGTTATTATTATCTTTGTGAATATTCATTATTACAGAATTGGTAAATTTCCCAGGTAGAAGAAGTGTTTTCTTGGCTTCTCTCTCTACAAATAAATCACTGTAGTAAAAACTCTCACGGGACTGTCGGGTGGGTTTTCTAGAAATATTTACCACAATTGATTTTTGTGGGTTCCTAAATGCTGTAATCCAAAACCTCATTTATCAACTTTCTGTCTGCTTTATTGTAATTGCAGAGTTTTCTATTACTATATCATGACAGGTCAGAGCAGTGCTGTGACAAGGAGCCTCTGTATTAGTAAAGATACACATTCCACACACCAGCCCAGCAATCCAGATTGTTGACTGTAATTAAACTCACAGGGGAGTTAAACTTGTTTGACAAGAAAGGGGGTGGGATGATTTGCAGGATTTAATAAGTCATAGCAACAGTGACACATGCCTGCCCCAAAATTTTCTCTGAATTTTTGCAGGGCCTGTACGCATTTAGAAAAGATCAAATAATTTTGTTCTGCAAGAAAGTAGTACATATTTATAAAGCACTGAATCCTGGAATCACTGGTCCCATGAATTGAACAACATAAGCATGTTTCTTGAAGAAATTCATATACCAAATTTTGTTATTCCAATATCCATTCATTGCAGTCAGACTTCTGGCCTGGATTCAGAAACAATGCCATTTTTAATGGATTGATTGCTAAATCTCTTGCTTTCTGTAGTTTAACTCATTTTTTTATCATTTCTTCTTCTGATTTTGACTCATTTTTCTTTCCACAATTATGCTTTGTCCTCCTTCTGCATCACTTCTCCAGCTTTGACCATTTTCTTCTAATTTTTGCCAAGAATTCAGAATCAGTTTTGATGACATTGATTTTGCTATGCTGGACATATCCCCCGACCATTCAATGGAGGTCCTTAGGAACCCTACATTCTGGGTGTCCTGATCTCTTCCCACTTCTTCCACCTATCTTGCTGCCTCTTTCTCCCATATTTGGCCAGTCCACATGATCGTCCAATGTACGTAAGTGAGACTCAAACAAAAGCATAGAAAACTTTCTTTTCAAAAAGTAAAAACCATTCACTCTTTTGAATATTACAGTTTGAAATGTGTTTAGGTCCTTTGGGGGAATGGCTATATATGTATATATATGTATGTATGTATCTCCACAGTGGTAGCAAACAAAATCAATAAAGTGTATTTTTGATGACTCCCTTTTATTACAGGATAAGACCAATAAACATTAGAATCATTTAAACCTACAGCACAGAGATTGAAATACTTGTTTTATGTAGGTCCAGTCTCTATTCTCTGAATTTTTCATCAGCTATAGAAACTTTACTGGATACTGGATACAGTTGAAAAAAAAAAAGAGAGAGAAGAAGATTTCAGAACAATGTGAGCAAAATTTCAGATGCAGCAAAATAGAATCTAGAGAAGAATAAATAAAGCAAATTAGCTAGTAGAGTCATAGACTTTAGCTAAGGCTAAAGTGGGACCACAGTGAGGGTAATATCTATTTTTTCAGACTCCTAAATTAGTATCTTCAGCCTGAGCCTCCCATGGAACTCCAGATTCACATACACAACTGTATACTTATGTTCTCTGCTTAAATGTATAATAGATGTCTCAAACGTAACAGACCTGAAACTGGGCTTCTCAAATTCTCTCGCCACACCTGTTCTCCTGTAGTCTTCCCCATCTCAGTTAGTAACAACTCCACCCTCCCAGTTGGTCAGGTCAAAAAGTGTGAATCATCTTTGACATCTCCCTTCACACCCCACAATGCCCACCCCAAATGAAATGAAGTGGACAGAATGCTCCATGGACCTGACGGGCTGCTGTTGGGATTACCACCGTGCTCATAACCTTAATCCTGCACCGAGCCTGACCTGAAGTGAAGTCTACTCTGCCCTGGACAGTAGTGCCTTCTCTTCATGCCTTTCTGGGTCTCAAGATAACTAAAGAGGCCATAAAGACTGCTTACTTTACTCATTTAATCAATTCATGGATCAATCCATCTAAACATTTCTCAATAAAACCGTTTAGTAGCTTCACTTTCCATTCAGAGGAAAAGTCATTACAATAAGCTGCAAAACTCGCCAGGGTCTGGACTCCTCCGTGTTCTCCTACTTGACACCTGGTTCACTCCATTCCTGCCAAACCTTTAGCTGTTCCCCCAATATGCCAGGCTTGCTCTGGCCCATGGCTTTGCCTTGGCTTTTCCCTCTATCTGGTACTCCCACCCTCACCACCACCACACCATGCCTGGTATTATTTCCTTACCATATTCGGCGACTGACGCAAATTCAATCTTCGGGAGCCTTGTCTAGCCACTTTATATAAAGGTGTAATTAAACCATCTCCATATCACCTGCAGCACCTTCTAGCACCATTCCTTTATTTATTTTCCTTGTTAGCACTTTTGCTACTGAATCACTGCATGATTGATTGATTGATTTTTATTGATTGTCTTCCTTTCTACAATGTAGGCAAGGGTTTTTTCTGTT
>NW_012104065.1:1814755-1835996 GCF_000951045.1 Mandrillus leucophaeus
AGTTTTGATGACATTGATTTTGCTATGCTGGACATATCCCCCGACCATTCAATGGAGGTCCTTAGGAACCCTACATTCTGGGTGTCCTGATCTCTTCCCACTTCTTCCACCTATCTTGCTGCCTCTTTCTCCCATATTTGGCCAGTCCACATGATCGTCCAATGTACGTAAGTGAGACTCAAACAAAAGCATAGAAAACTTTCTTTTCAAAAAGTAAAAACCATTCACTCTTTTGAATATTACAGTTTGAAATGTGTTTAGGTCCTTTGGGGGAATGGCTATATATGTATATATATGTATGTATGTATCTCCACAGTGGTAGCAAACAAAATCAATAAAGTGTATTTTTGATGACTCCCTTTTATTACAGGATAAGACCAATAAACATTAGAATCATTTAAACCTACAGCACAGAGATTGAAATACTTGTTTTACGTAGGTCCAGTCTCTATTCTCTGAATTTTTCATCAGCTATAGAAACTTTACTGGATACTGGATACAGTTGAAAAAAAAAAAGAGAGAGAAGAAGATTTCAGAACAATGTGAGCAAAATTTCAGATGCAGCAAAATAGAATCTAGAGAAGAATAAATAAAGCAAATTAGCTAGTAGAGTCATAGACTTTAGCTAAGGCTAAAGTGGGACCACAGTGAGGGTAATATCTATTTTTTCAGACTCCTAAATTAGTATCTTCAGCCTGAGCCTCCCATGGAACTCCAGATTCACATACACAACTGTATACTTATGTTCTCTGCTTAAATGTATAATAGATGTCTCAAACGTAACAGACCTGAAACTGGGCTTCTCAAATTCTCTCGCCACACCTGTTCTCCTGTAGTCTTCCCCATCTCAGTTAGTAACAACTCCACCCTCCCAGTTGGTCAGGTCAAAAAGTGTGAATCATCTTTGACATCTCCCTTCACACCCCACAATGCCCACCCCAAATGAAATGAAGTGGACAGAATGCTCCATGGACCTGACGGGCTGCTGTTGGGATTACCACCGTGCTCATAACCTTAATCCTGCACCGAGCCTGACCTGAAGTGAAGTCTACTCTGCCCTGGACAGTAGTGCCTTCTCTTCATGCCTTTCTGGGTCTCAAGATAACTAAAGAGGCCATAAAGACTGCTTACTTTACTCATTTAATCAATTCATGGATCAATCCATCTAAACATTTCTCAATAAAACCGTTTAGTAGCTTCACTTTCCATTCAGAGGAAAAGTCATTACAATAAGCTGCAAAACTCGCCAGGGTCTGGACTCCTCCGTGTTCTCCTACTTGACACCTGGTTCACTCCATTCCTGCCAAACCTTTAGCTGTTCCCCCAATATGCCAGGCTTGCTCTGGCCCATGGCTTTGCCTTGGCTTTTCCCTCTATCTGGTACTCCCACCCTCACCACCACCACACCATGCCTGGTATTATTTCCTTACCATATTCGGCGACTGACGCAAATTCAATCTTCGGGAGCCTTGTCTAGCCACTTTATATAAAGGTGTAATTAAACCATCTCCATATCACCTGCAGCACCTTCTAGCACCATTCCTTTATTTATTTTCCTTGTTAGCACTTTTGCTACTGAATCACTGCATGATTGATTGATTGATTTTTATTGATTGTCTTCCTTTCTACAATGTAGGCAAGGGTTTTTTCTGTTTCCAGGATAGCTACATCCACAGCAGTCAGAACACGCACAGTCCCGAGTAAAACTCAAAAAACAGAGTTGAATGAATGTGGCATTTGAATACATGTTGAATACATGTTAAGAATGTAGATAAATATGAAGTTTATTCATAAGCCCTGGATTTATGCTCTGGATAATTTTCTCCAAAGTGTTTATTCTCTGCCCATCTTATTTGTTTCTTTTAAAATATATCTCCTGAATTGTTATATTAGATTGCACATTGAGAATGTTATATCACGTAATTCCTGTTGACTGCTGAACCTTTAATTGTTGGAAGTGCTTAAGTGGACCTGTTATATTTTTAAGATGACATAGAGGGTTGTCTCTTAGTTGAAAATAAAGGATGTTTGCTCAAGGGGCTGGAAAGCATACAGAGGTAACAATCTCTCATTCTAGGAGCAACTCCCGTGGGGGCTGTGAAATCTTAGGGCGGAGAATCACTGAGGTGGCAAATCCTCCTCTCACTAAAGAAGCCTGTTAGATGGATGGCGCTTAGCTTGCCGATGTGCTGCTTCATTAATCCTCTAACCACTGTGAGAGTGTGAGGGAGACTGCTGAATGTTTTGAAAGGAGTTTTAATTGGGCCTTCAGTCAATACAGTTTTCTAAAACTAAAATTAAAAAAACTTTCCCCAGTGGATAGGGTCAGTGACACATATCTGGAACAAGAAGGAATGATTTCCTTGAGTTGGTGTGTTTTAGGGGAACACATCCTATGATTAAAAGCAATTCTCAGCTTAAAACATGAGCAGGAAAGGAAAGCAGCCAGTTTTTTTCTCTCGACCTTAGGGTCTTCAACCAGTTTTTCATTCACCTGCTCTTACAGATGTATCAACAATCAGAGGTACAGAGCTCAGTCTGAACCTAGCAGGTAAGATGCGAAACCCTCTCAGTCATATCCTCATGGTTTATTTAAGCTAAACAATCCATTCAATTTTACCTTCTTTGTAAGCCTGCCTACATTCAAAATAAATGATGGACCATTAAATAAAATATGCAATTGGCATTACTAGATTCTCAATGTGATACCTAACATAAACTATAAGCTTTGTCATTGCATTAACTCGTATCTCTTTCCTCATATCCCCAAGCTTTTTATGAAACTAAAAATGATTTTCAGCCTCTAAAGTCTCCCTTCATATATATTGATTATATATCTTAGAATACGGAAAATTCTTACAAATGAAAACTGAGGCATATCAATCAACAACAAAAAACATATTTCCGGCCGGACATGGTGGCCCATGCCTATAATCCCAACACTTTGAGAGGCCGAGGCGGTTGGATCACCTAAGGTCAGGAGTTCAAGACCAGCCTGACCAACCAGGTGAAACCACGTCTCTACTAAAAATACAAAACTTAGCCGGGTGTGGTGGAGGGCACCTGTAGCCCCAGCTACTCAGGAGGCTGAGACAGGAGAATTGCTTGAACCTGGGAAGTGGAGCCGAGATCGCCCCACTCCACTCCAGCCTGGGCAACAGAGCAAGACTCCGTCTCAAAAAAAATTTTTTTTAATGTATTTCCTCCTCAAGGAAGTATATGTTATCTCAATTATATGACACATATTTTAACAGAAGATTTTTGAGTAAATTTCTTGCAGACAGTCTTTGTATGAATTCTAGATATTCACAGAAACTAGTATGAGCCTTTAGAATATTTTAAAGAAAAAATTATAATGCTTTCCTCCCTGTTGCTCTACATTCTTAAAATCCCAGCCTCCTTTATGTCTAAATTCATCAGTGAAATATACAAAAAAAGGTAGTAAATACAGCTCTTAATATCAACTTAACATCTGTCATAACTAATTCAGTGAAAACAAATCTGTAACCCCAAAATAAATTCCAAAGTGATTAAAGTCATAATTGCAAATTAGAACTGTAAAATAATTAAAAGGAACTATGTGTGAATATTAATTTAATTATAGCATATAGAAAACTTCTCAAAGCATGAGTCTAAAGGCATAGAATTTTAATCTCCTTTATGTCAAATTTCATTATAAATATGTAGGAAGGCCAAAACAATTCAGGCAAGAGGACAATGGTAATATATGCATGAGAGGTGTCATATTTTTTGTGTTGTTAATATTCTTAATCCTTAAAGCATTTTTGCAAATCAATATAGAAGAGGAATATTTCAATTAAAAAAACACAAAAAATTTGTTAAAAGTCAAAAGCCATGAAAATATGCGTATATTTAATCTAATAAATCCACTTAGGAATCTAACCTGAAGAAATAATCAAAGATAATACAAAGCTTTTGTTAGAAACAAATGCAATTTTACCTATGAAAAATGTTCATTGAAACACTACTTAGAATATCAAAGAACTAAAACAGCTTGAATTTTCAACAATCAGAGATTGTAAGTTGTGGCATATTCATACTCTGCAAACCAGAACAGTAATGCTGCATAAAATATCCAACAACATGGATAATGTACGTAATGTATTGCTAAACAAAAAAAAATGGATTACATAATACTATAATGCAAGTTATAATCTGGATCTTCAGCAAACTATTCACGTCAGCTTTTTCTAGTTTGTGAGATAATGATTTTCCAAATTTTCCACAATAAGTAAGTATTGTATTTGCAATTAGAAAAGATGATATATTGTAAAAGTTGTAGTGCTTTATAACCAGCAAATATTCTTCTAATGTTAAATAAAGAACATAACCTCAAGCTCACTTTTCTTTTTTTTTTTTTTTAAGACCGAGTCTCACTCTGTTGCCCAGGCTAGAGTGCGGTGGTGCAATCTCGGCTCATTGCAACCTCCACCTCCTGGGTTCAAGAAATTCTCTGCCTAGCCTTCTGAGTAGCTGAGATTACAGGCACCCACCACCATGCCTGCCTAATATTTTGTATTTTTAGTAGCAACTGGGTTTCACCATCTTGGCCAGGTTGGTCTTGAACTCCTGATTTCAGGTGATCCACCCGCCGCCATCTCCCAAAATGCTGGGATTACAGCCGTGAGCCACCGTGCCTGGCAAGCTCACCTTGTTATTTTAAGCACTGATTACAATAAAATGATCAGCCCTATGCATTCACTAAGGCTGACATAATATTGTATATGTGTGTGTGTGTTTGTGATTTTATTATGTATATGTACCATCTTTTTTATTTCTTATTAATATAATTAGGCTTTGTTCCCCACTCAAATCTCATCTTAAACTGTAATCCCCATATCCCCATGTGTTACGAGAGAGACCAGATGGAGGTAATTTAATCATGGGGATGGTTTCCCCCATGCTGTTCTCCTGATAGTGAGTGAGTTCTCACGAGATCTGATGGTTTTACAAGGGGCTCTTCCACCTTCAGTCGGCACTTCTCCTCCTGGCCGCCTTGTGAAGAAGGTGCCTTCTTTCTGCTTAACCTTCTGCTGTGATTGTAAGTTTCCTGAGGCCTCTCCAGTCATGCTGAACTGTGAGTCACCTACACCTCTTTCTTTTATAAATTGCCCAGTCTCAGGCAGTTATTTCTAGCAGTATGAAACCAAACGAATACACTTATATTTTGCAAACTGAAATTGTCTTTGAAGGCAATTTTACTTTGCAAAATTCTTTAAATTGTGAACTCCTCTAAAACAAAATTGTGTTCACTAAATGTGGGTCAAGAATTATTATATGTGCCAAGTGTCTGCGGCATTTTAGTGATTGTATATACCCCTAATGAATCATTTATATATCCTGAAAATATTTTCTGCCCTCTTAGCATGTAGTGGTACAGTTCAAAACTGTATTTGATTACCATGAATCTTGGTGCCTGAGGAGAATAAGCTAGAAAGAGCTTTCCTCTTTACTGTCTATAGCAGGAACCACTTATACAGTATATCTCTCTAATTCCATAATTCCTTTCATCAAAAAGACCCCTAAAGTCTATTATGAAGCTAATTAGGAGACTCATTTATTTTTAAAGCCCTGCCCCTCTTGTTTACCCACAGCTACTATGTGGCAGCGAAAATGCAATTTGATAGTTTCTTGTTTCAGAAAGGAGTGAAAGAATAACTTCTCTAATTAAAACCACTATGATTTTGTGGGATTTTATTTTTCTTTAAGTGGGAGGACAGTGTAATTACACAGATTGGAATGCAGCCAAAACAGTAAAGTTAACTGCCTAAAAGTGAAATACCAGGCAAGACATTGCCTATATTAGTAAATTGTTGTGGATGGAGTGGAGGTACATGAGGATACACAGGACACTCTCTAGTGGCCTGTGAATTGAACCTACCACTAAAAATAAACTAAATAATTATTATTATGAAATGTGATAATCACACTCAGTTTTCCTCTATAGTAGACTCAGAATAAATAGACTGTCTTAGTCGGTGTCCATAATTTATATAGGCAATGCTGCAGAGGATATTATTTTGTGCTGGATTCGGACTAAAACTAGTGTAGGCAAGTGGACCATCTATTTTTGTCAGTTGATTAATTGGAAGTTGGTTCTGAGTCAGTTAATGGCATGACTGTCACAAGGGCAAATTGGAGTGTACGTTTACAGGACAGGCAGCAATTAGTGTTTCCAGATGTTTTACGTGGAATCAAGTGAAAATACATGGAAAAATTAAAGTAGAAGTAATTACAGTACCAATGAGATGCTGTTACCATATTCAGATCCATAACTAAAATACTAGGTAAAGTGGTATAGGGGCTTTACGGAAACAAACATAAATACGAGATCATGAAGTTAAATGTAGGCTTTGCTGCTCTGTACCATTAATGCTAGCATGGTGACAGCAAATTGTCTTGTGAGCAGCATACTATAGGACAGGAAAACAAAGCAATTTGGGTGCTGAGATTGGCATCACAACTGAAGGCCCTGAGAACAAATCTTCATCAGTTGTTTTACGTAGTTTCATACTGAAGGATTTTTTTAAGAAGCAGATCTTAGGTGTGGTGGAAATGGAGAGATTTCTTAAGTTTCCAAAAGTCTATTTGAATCTATTATTAATGTCACCAGTACTTTTTCATCTTTCCTCCCCACCCACTCTGCTGTTTCTTGAATGTAAGATATTATCAAGTTATTCTAGTTTTTTGTGGAGAGAAATGTTTAACTGGCAAAAGCTGAGGAAACAGGAAAGCTGAAGGAATATATTTTGAGTGGTATTTATTCAAAATATAATTATTAAACACCTACTATGTGCAAATCGTTTTATATAACATAGAAATTGACAATCAACACTCAATAAATATTGACTTCATCCTTCTTGTTTACTAGCAAGGATACATTTTCTCAGATACAAAGGTGGTAGAATATAGAAGAACAAAGATTATCAAAAAATGTAATACAAAATTCTAAGACAGGATTCGTAATCTGTGTTCCAGAGGCTTGTTTGGGATTTGGGCCCATGACCCTATTTTAAAATGGGTCATTTTGTACTCACAAATGTATATTTTGGGGGGTATGGGTCTCTATCTTGGAGGTAAGTTCATCGTATTTTTTCAAGACTCGGTCACCTCAAAAATTCAAGGACAATTAGTTGAAGAAAAGGAATAAGCATGCCTAATAAGTAGAGAACATGCTGATTAGTACAGACGTTTGCTAATAACGGCTTTGAAAATGTTTAAACACAATATATTTATTACCTAGTTTTAGAATGGTGCAGAAAAATTTCAAGGCAAGAGTAATATCCATAGGAAGCACATAACTTCTGTGAAATGGAAACTGGGTCACTGAAATACTGGAAAGGAAGGAAGGTAAAAATAACAGTTAAGATTCAGTCAAGGGGCTTGAAACTTCTGAGACTTCAGAGTGAGGATTTCCATAAATCCACTTCTTCATGAAAACACTGAAAAAAATTTCCTTCAGAACTCTGAAAATTAGTCAAATACATGTAACCATTTGAGGAGTGTTTTATTTATTAAAAAACTGCTGAACTTGAGTAAGAACAAGAAAGTTTATGGCTTTTTAACTTGACCTAAACCCTTGCCCCTCTCCCCAGTTTTGAGTAGCCTTAAAAACCAACAGTCTTGGAGCACTGGAGGAAGCAGTGCAATTTTGGAACTCCTCAAATAGTAACATCCCCAGAGTATCACCACTATTTAATCTGTCTTGAAGCTCTCTGGAAAAGCTGTATTCACAGGGCATTGTCATTATTTGACCTGATTCAGAAACCAAAAGCCCTATCTGCAGGGCATTGTTGAAAACAATTACCACAGCAATTGTTTAACATCACAGATGACACAATACCAGCTGGGGTGAACAAGAGCCTGAACAAAAACATAAAAGGAAGACCTGCCAATGAGATATCCATAGGGGTCTTTGTAAAACACTGACATATTGTGAGAGATTTAGAAGCCACATGTATAAGTAGGGCTGTGTGCATGCTGAGGAAAGACCAAAGAGTGCCCTAGTCTCTCAACTCTGACTGATGTTGAGCCCCTGTACCAGGAGGAAGTGAAGGCAAAGGCAGAATTTAAAACTGTCTGAGCATTGCTGAAGTGCCCCAACACACACAAAGCGCCTTGGCAAAGGGTTGACTTACTGGTTCACGGTACTCTGAAAAATATCTAAGCAATCACTAGCTGACCACTTAGCTAATCAGAGACTTCAGTGGTCGCCCAGTAGAGTAAATACAGACTTTACAGAATTAGCCCTAGAAAATCTCTAAATAACAAACAGCAACAAGAAGAAAAATCAACAAGAAACCCTGGGGAAAACATCTGACTTTCAGGTTTGCCACATTTTATGATTTGCAATGTCCAATTTTTAAGAGGAAAATTGTGGTGCATACACAGGGGAAAAAAAATTTGTCAGTAGAAAATCTGTTCCCTGAGGGGACCCAGATTTTAGACTTACTAGACAAACTTTAATTAAGCTATTACAAATGTGTTTAAAGAACTAACAGGAATCCTTTTCAAAGAATTAAAAGACAGTATGATAATTCACTCAATAAAGATTATCAGTAAAGAAACAGAAATTAGGCCAGGTGCTACGACTCACGCCTGTAATCCCAGCACTTTGGGAGGCCAAGGTGGGTGGATCACGAGGTCAGGAGTTCGCGACCAGCCTGACCAAGATGGTGAAACCCCATCTTTACTAAAAATACAAAAATTAGCCAGGCGCAGTGGCAGGTGCCTGTAATCCCAGCTACTCAGGAGGCTGAGGTAGGAGAATCACCTGAACCTAGGAGGCAGAGGTTGCAGTGAGCTGAGACCATGTCACTGCACTACAGCCTGGGCAACAGAGCAAGACTCTGTCCCCCACCAAAAAAAAAAGGAAACAAATTATTTTAAAATCACAAACAGATATTCTGGAGCTTTAAAGCATAATAACTAAAACAGCATATTTGAGTTGACTCAACAGTATATTTGAGTTGGCAAAAGAAAGATCAAAAGACAGAAAGATTAGTGAACTTTAAGACAGGTCAATTGAGATTACCCAGTCAGAAGAACAGAAAGAAAAATGTTTGAAGACAAATGAATACAGTTTCAGAGACCTGTGGGACACCATCAAGCATATCAACATACACATTATGTGAGCTCCAGAAATAGAAAAGGGAGTGAATGGGACAGAAAAAATATTTGAAGAAAATCATAACCATAAACTCCCCAAATTTGATGAAAAGTATAAGATGAAGTCAAGGAGACCCACACCTAGTCAGACTGTCAAAAGACAAAGGAAAAATGTTGTAATCAACAAGAGAAAAAAAAGACTTATCCTGTAAAAAAATATTTAATGAGATTAATGGCTGATTTCTCATCGGAAATCAGGGAGGCCAAAAGACAGTGGAACTAACATTCAATATGTTGAAAGAACAATACTGTCAACCAATAATTCTATATTCAGCAAAACTATCTTTCAAAAATGAAGGAGAGATTGAGATAGTTTCAGGTAAATAGAAACTGAGAGAATTTGTTACTAACGAATTTTCCCTACAAGACTTACTAAAGGGAGAATTTCAAACTGAAATGAAAATACACTAGCCAGTAACTCAAATTCACGTGATGAAATACAGAGCCTCCATAAAGATAACTATACGGAAGTCTTAATTCATTCAGGATGCTATAGTAAAAATACCACAAACTTGGTGGCTTAAACAACAAATACTTATTTCTCACAGTTCTGGAGTCTGGGAAATCCAAGATCAAGGTGCCAACAGGTTCAGCATCTGGTAGGGTCCCACTTACTAGTTTACAGACAGTTGTATTTTTCCTGTGTCCTTGCATGACAGAATGAGGTCAGAGAGTTATCTAGGGTTCTTTTAAATAAAGGCATTAATACCATTAATGTGGGCTGCACTCTCATAACCTCATCACCTCCCAAAAGTCCCACACCCTAATTCTATCACATTGGGGGTTAGTACTTCAATATATAAATGTTAAGAGGACACAAACATTTAGTCCAGTGTAATAGGTAAATAGAAAAAGTTTAAATGTAATTTTATGTAACTCTTTTCTTCTTTCTTATGATTTAAAAGACAGTTGCAGCAATTGTTAAACTGTGTTGATGGGTTTATAATGTACAAAGATGTAATTTCTATGAAAATAATAATACAAAGAGATGGGGAGAATAGAGCTATATTGGAGTAAAGTCTCAGTATATTATTAACTTAGTGTTAATATGAACTAGGTTATTTTAAATTAAGTTGTTAAGTATAATTCCAGAGCAACCACTAAGAAAATAACTAAAAAATTACAGTAAAGGAAACAAAATAATTAAAATAGTACACTAGAAAATATCTACTGAATACAAAAGAGAGTAGTTTTGGAAGCATATATAAACAAAGACATAAAAACTGTAAAGAAGAACTACTATAATAAATGAATCCCACATTAAACTCTAATAAAAAGGCGAATGATTTCAGAAAAGATTTTAAAAGTGAGTCAACTATACACTGTCTACAAGAGACACATTTTAGATTCAAAGAAATACATAGGTTGAAAGTAAAAAAGTGAAAAATATGCTATACAAACAGTAACCAAAATTAAAAACTGAGAGAATTAAAGGAAAATATAAACAATTTAAAAATTATGGTTGGAAAATTCAATATCTCACTATCAAAAATAGAACACCTGAGCAAAAGGTCAACAAGGAACTAGAAGACTTGAACAACACTATACACCAACTAGCCTTAAACATCTATAAGATGCTCCATTCAACGACAGCAGAATACACATTTTTCTCAAGTATACACAGACTATTTTACAAGATAGACAATACACTAAGTCATTAGACAAGCCTCAGTAAACTTAAAAGAATTTAAGTCATACAAAATATGTTCTCTGACCACAAGAAAATAAAATCAGAAACCAATAACAGAGGGAAATTTGGGGAATTCACAAATATGTGAAAATTAAACAACACACTTCTAAATAACCAATGGGTCAAAGGATAAATAACAAGTGAAATTTTAAAATACTTTGAAATGAGTGAAAATGAGAATGTAACATACTAAAACTTATGAGATATAGCTAAAATAGTGCTTAGAGAGAAATTTACATCTGTGAATGTCTACATTACAAAACAAAAAAGATCTTAAATCAATAGCCTAATGTTCCACCTTAAGAACCTAGAAAAAGGAGAGCAAACTAAACCTAAAGCAAGCAAAAAGAAGTAAATAATTTCAAAAGTCAGAGTAAATGTAAATTAAATGGAGAATTAAAAAAAAAAAAAAACAGAGAAAAATCAAAGAAACCAAAGTTGGTTTTTTGAAAAGATCAACAAAATGTATAAACTGTAGCTATACTGACCAAGAAATAGAGCATACTCAGATTACTGAAATCAGGAATGAAAAAGGAGACAGCCCTATTGTCCTTATAAAAGCCAGGATAAGAAAATACACTATTAACAACCCCATACCAACACAGTGGATAACTTAGGTGAAACCGATAAATTTCTAGAAAAACACAAAATACCAAAGGTAACTAAACAATAATGGAAACCAACCAAAGATGAATGGAGAGGATCAGGTGTGCCAGCTCATGCCTGTAATCCCAGCACTTTGGAGGTGGAGATGGATGGATCACCTTAGGTCAGGAGCTCAAGACCAGCCTTGCCAACATGGTGAAACACCTGTCTCTACTAAAAATACAAAAAAAAAAAAAAGATTAGCCAGGCGTGGTGGCACACACCTGTAATTCCAGCTACTAGGGAAGCTGAAGCAGGAAAATGGCTTGAACACTACTAGGGAGGTGGAGGTTGCAGTGAGCCCAGATCGTGCCATTGCACTCCAGCCTGGGTGACAGAGAACAACTCTATATCAAAAAAAAAAAAAAAAAGAAAGAAAGAAAAAAAGGTGAATGGAGAGACAAATATAATTTGGTATAAATAATAGAATATAATTTGGCAATAAAAAAGAATGAATTACTGATACATGCTCAACATGTATCAACCTTGAAAATATAATGTGTCAAGGATGCTGATCACAAAAGTACACATATTATATGATTCAATTTATATGAAATAGGCAAATTTATACAGACCAAAAATAAATTAATAGTTGCCTAGATCTGAGAGGCTGAAAGAAATGGGGGATGACTGATAATGTAGGTAAGGTTTCTTTTTGGGGTGATGAAAATATTCTAAAATTAGGTTGTAGTGATGGTTGCACAACCCAGGTAATATACTAAAAACCACTTTAGTATATCATTTAAAGTGATTGTGCACTTTAAATGAATAAATTTAATGTAATGTGAATTATATCTCAAAACAACTGGTTTTTATTTTTTTAAACCAATGAAGAAATGAAGTGCTAGTTTTTATGTTTATTGTTTCTGTGAGAATATTTTCGTCTAGAATAACACATAATGTATTGAGTATCAAACTCCAGCATATCACCTAATAATCACTTGGCCTTAAGCAAGTTACTTGAATGTTCTCAGATCCTGGTATTTCCACTTAAAAATGGAGGAAATAATACATCACAGGGATTTTGAGAGACTATGTTAAGTAATGGCACACTTTAGATCCCTAATGAATATTAGTTGCCTTCCTTCCTTCCATCAGGAGCCATAGGCTCAGGAGAAAAATAATAGTCATGGACAATTCTTAAATTACAAATAGGGAATTCAATAAATCCAAGAAACCAAAGGTTATATGTAAATTTTATGTTTTTGTCAATGGAGGGGAAGGATAACTAAATGAGGCAAGGAGAGGAAGAAAAGGTGGATAGGGAAACCTGCGTGAAAAGAGAGAGAGAAGTCGAATGAACAAGCACAATGAAATAGACTCAAAGAATAGCAACTTATGGATTTTTTAAAGACATATTGGGCCAAATTAAATGGGATTTGGATCATTCTAATTAAAATTAAAACCATGCTGCATTTGCTTGTTCAGAAAAATTCATCTAAAGGTAAAATTTTGCTAGTGGCCCACAGGGCTTTATATCTCAATTTGGTTTGGAATCTGATGAGGTGATGAAGTAGAAAAATCATAGAAACATAAATTTCACCAATAGAACTAAGTAAATAAGTAACCTCTACTGCACTGTCAAATTTTTTCTTGCACTAAAAATTTAAAGGTTTTTTTTTAATTAACTTTTCAATTGTATTAATTGTATGCTAAAGAAACTTAGACCAAAATATACTTTTATTTGAGTGAGTTTCAATCACTGGTCTTAGAAAGAACATTCAATAATATTTGATAGGATTTTACTTCTGTGAATAGATTTTTTAAAGAAGGAGACATACTATATAGAATAGCAGTATAAAAGAATATAATCACTGAAAGACTAATTTGTAGTTTTGAAGATACAGCATAATAAAGTTCTTACAATATAATAGCCTAGTACCTCATAGGCTGATACCACACTAGACAGTACATTATAGGCTGAATACTGTTCTTTCATGAGATTTATCTTTGAAAATAAAAGTCATCTAGTTTCTACAATTAATTAATGGTGTATCCTTACAGTTTATATTAATTAAATATTCTCAGAATATAATTTTTAAGATTCTTATTTTATCTACATCACAAAGTTTATTCTTCAGTTTTTGCATTTTCAGTTGCATTAATATTATTTGAATGTAGGATAGATGGGCTTTGTTTTAAATTCTTGCTATAAAGCATTGATATTTGGGCTTATTAATGGTTTCTCTCAATGTCCTACTCAGAGCAATTTAAGTCACATAATCCCGACCAGAAGCATTACTCCACGGTTGTTTTCTATATCCCTAGTATAGCAGTGATAAAGCCATGAATGCTGAATGTACTGGGTTTTTTCAGCCAACAATGGGCAAATGACATTTCTAAGGCTATGTATCAGTTCCTACTTCTCATCATTAATCCCCTGTCCCTTCCAAACCTCAACTGTTGCTTTACAAATAATTAAGAAGACACTAAAAACCTCTTAATGACATCCTGCGGCAGCTTTACGATGGAAAGGGAAAGAGGTCATGTTTATTGGCACATATTGTCTCTGGATGTTTTCTCCTTTTCTCAACTCCCATGGAAAATTTGCTAACATACATACTTGCTTTAGTTAATGGCAATAGTAGACTTAGTGTATTTAATTCCCTGCTCCTTTTTCTTCCTCTAACTGAAAAAGACCTTTCAAGCAGTGTTTAGATTTCACCTTCAAAGTTTTAGTTGGAAAAATGATTTTCCATATTTAATGAAAGTTTGGTGACTTTCTAAATTTAAGCAATTTTTGAACTCTGAGTTTAAAATTCCCTCATCTCTAAAAGAGAGGTATACCTAACAATGATAGCCTTTTGTGGAAGATTAACTGAGCAAAATAAATTAGAAACATCTAACAATATGTGTTGCTATTTTTATAATCTTCATTCTGAGCCCAAATTCTCTAGCAAACAGAGACCAAGATAAAAGCTCATTGGCTATTATTTTATTCAAGAATATAATTTCAGGGAAATAGAAAGAAGGAAAAAGAGAGATGGCATCGAAAAAGTGAGAGAGAGATATATACACACACACACACACACACACACAGACACACACACATACATGAAATATATCTCCAAACTAAATTGAGAAAAAAATATATATATCTATATATGGGATTGCAAAGCCTGCTGCATCTTGGTACCAAGCAAACTGCAGACATTTTTGACAATCTTTCTAAAGCCTAGATGAATGACTGCATCTCAGGGCAATCCATTTGGGGAAATAAACAGAGAAGGATTGATCTGCTAGTTCCCATTTCCTTAAGGTCAAAGATTCACCTTGAGGGATATTAACTTCCCCACACTTCCAGGTGGCAAGTGCCTGGATTCTGAGATCCCTGGAATCTGACATCTCAATACCAACAGGGAGGCCCTGGGACAGGAGGGAAGAATTTCAAAGCACAGGCTGTGGAGACAGAATTTCTCTCAGAATGGTGCATCTTGACCTCTCAGAGTCCATGCAGAGCTGGTCACACCACAGTAACAGGGCCCTCCAAGACAGATGAGGCTGAAAGAAATAGGGCAGGCACAGAAGCATCTGATTCATTCTCCTTCAAAACAAAGTTTTGTAGGCAATATATTCATTTGTCAAGTGACAGGAAGTCTTTTGAATCAATATATTCTTGTTCTGTTTTAGGGTTACAGGCAGTATGAAAAAGCTTGATTATAATCACCCACAAAAACCTATAAAAACCAGATTTTTTAAGGCACTGCAACTAAGTACAACATCTGGCTTTTATTATAAGTCTTTTTAGAATTGTATTTTTAGTTGACAAATAATTGTATATATTTATGGGGTACAGTGGTGTGGTTTGATACACATATACACTGTAGAATAGTCAAATCAGGCTGTTTAATGCATTCATCACTGCACACACTTATCATTTCTTTGTGGTGAGAACATTAAAATTCATTCTTTTAGCAATTTAAAAATATACAATATAATATTATTAACAATAATCACCATGCTGTGCAATAGATCAGGAGGTCTGATTCCTAATGCCTAACTGAAGCTCCATATTCTTTGACCAACATCTCCCCTTTCCTTGTCCACCCCAACCATATCCCGCAGGACCTGGTAACCACTATTCTACTCTACTTCTGAGTTTAACTTCTTTTTGATTCCACATGTAAGTGAGATCACATAGTAATTGTTTTTCTGTACCTGGCTTACTTCACTAAAAATAATGTCCTCCATATCCATCCATGTTGTCACAAATGGCAGAATTTTCTTCTTTTTTAAGACCAAATAGTATTCCATTATATATATATATACCACATTTCTAAAAACCTGTTTGTCTATTGATGGATGCACGCTGTTTTCCTTCCTTGGCTATCGTGACTAATGCTGCAGTGAACATGGGAATTTTACAGCATTGGCTTTTTTATCAACATAAATGACTTAATGTTGATGATACAAATCAATGCTGCAAAATATTTGAAGAGGTTGATTCTGAGCGAAATATGAGAACCAGGGCTTACGATACAGCCTCGGGACATCCTGAGAACATATGCCCAAGGTGATTGGGTTACAGCTTAATTTTAAACATGTGAGGGGCACAAAGACATAAATCAATACATGCAAAACATACATTGTTTTGGCCCAGAAAGGCGGGACATCTCAAAACAAGAGCTTCCAGGTCATAGGTGGATTCAAAGATTTTCTGAGTGACAATTAGTTCAAAGAGTTAAAGTTTGCTGGTAAATATCTCTTATTAGATCTTAAAAGGTGTCAGACTCTCTGGAAAAGACCTAGTAAGGGAAAGAGATACTCTATGGAATGCAAATTTCCCCTGCAAGAGATGGCTTTGCAAAACCACTTCAAAATACGTCAAAGAAGTCTATTTTGGGGTAAAATACTTTGATTTCCTTCAGGGTCTGCTGTCTGTCATGTGATGCTATACCAAAGTCAGGGTAGAGTTGGGTATCTTATTTCTACAAAGAGTCTGTTTTTCATTCTTATGATCTCTATTTTAATATTAATACTAGTCAGTTGTGCCTAAATGCCAAAGATAGGAGAGTATAATAAGGCATGAAAGACCTCCCTTCCAGTCATGGCCTGAACTAGATTTTGTTTTCTTTGGGATCCCCTTGGCCAAGAGGGAGGTTCATTCAGTTGGTTGGGGGTCAGGGGGCTTAGAATTTTATTTTTGATTTACAATACTGATTTCAATTCCTTTGAATATGTACCTAGTAGTGGGATTGCTGGGTCATTATAAATCTTTATATGTATTATGATTTTGTTAATTAGGTCACTGTCTTAGTTAGTTTGAACTGCCATAAGAAAATACCACAGACTGGGTGGCTAAAACAACAGAAATTTGTTTTCTGATAGTTCTGGAGGAATGGAAAAGCTAAGATCGAGGTTCTGGCTGATTTGATGGCTAGCCAGAGCTCTCGTCCTAGGTGGTAGTCAGCCACCTTCTCTCGAATTCTCACATGGCAGAGATACAGACTTCTCTCTCTCTTCCTCTTCTTATAAGGCCACCAATTTTATCAAATTAGGATCCCCCACTTTATAACCCTTTTGACCTTAATTATCTCCTTAAAGTCCTATCTCCAAATGCAGTTACATTATGGGTTAGGGCGTCAGCATATGAATCTGAGAGGAACACAATTTAGTCCACAGCATCTGCATATCACAGAAAACAAATCCATAAAAATGTTAATACAATAAAGAATTCGAGTGGTTCAAAACCTTTTTACTTTTGTGAATTAAATATTTTTATGAATTAAAATATTTCTGCATGCAAAAAATTGTGAGGTTTTCTTGTATAGAGTAAAATTTTCTAATCTTAAAAGCAAGACCTATGACAAACAGAAAATATTACTTAATGCTGAAAGCATTATATCCTTGTCATTTTCAGGTAAGAAAACTGTGGTTAGTGATTATCTGAGCCTAAACATAATGTCATAACCTTAAATTGAATAAGTTTGATTAAATTATTTTTACCAGAAAATTTATGACTGATTTCCATAAAATAATCCATTTAGTCAATTCAACAATTTACAGGGCTGAAAATATTTATTGTAACTTGAAATTCATTTTATTTCAAACAATATGGCAGATTAAATCACCCAGAATCCTCCAGAACAAAGTGTGTTAAATGTAACCTTTAAAATGAATGAATGAGCTGAAGACAATAAGGGAAATCCAGGGAGTGGAGGAAAAGGCAAGAGCAGGGTACCAAGGAGAAGTATAACGTTGATGCTTCCTCACAACTTGAGGGCAACTACGGATTCAGACACCTGGAGTTTGATGTCAGTATAAAGCAGGAAATCAGACTGAAGGTCAAGTCATACACAGCTGGAACCCAGAAAGGTATACACTTAGCCTTGGAGAGGAAGGAGGTTAGGAGAGAGTGACTTACAAGAAAACTTGACCAGCAGTGGTAAAGAGTACAGAAGGATAGATGCAGCCGGGTGCATTGGATCACGCCTGTAATCCCAGCACTTTGGGAGGCCGAGGCAGGTGGATCATGAGGTCAGGAGACGGAGACCATCCTGGCTAACATGGTGAAACCCATCTCTACTAAAAATACAAAAAGTAGCCGGGCGTGATGGTGTGTGCCTGTAGTCCTAGCTATTCAGGAGGCTGAAGCAGGTGAATCTGTTGAACTCGGGAGGTGGAGGTTGCAGCAAGCAAAGATCACGCCACTGCACTCCAGCCTGGGCGACAGAGCAAGACTCATCACAAAAAAAAAGAAGAAGAAGAAGAAGGAGGACAGATAATAGATAGTTACGTAGATACATAGATACATAGATTTTTAAAAAGAGATACAGAGATAAAGGTATATTTCTCTTAGCCTTGGCTCTGGGTGGAGGTTTAAAAATAATATTTCCTTGAGATTTTATAAATGCAAACTAAGTCATATTTAGGGTTATGGAGCCAGAAATCACACTAACTGTAGAGTTCACAAAGCTGCAGAGAATATTTTGTTTGTGATGAATCTAGATCTTTCAAGCCCCTGAAGAGATATATCCCTCACTCAAGCCATCCAGAACTCACAAATATGAACTCAAGTTCAAAGACACACACAAAAATAAGGAAACAAGCCTCAAAGTGCTAGAGTCTACAGAAACAACAAGAAACATAGCCAGTTGCATGAGATTTCAGATATTTGCCTTATCAGATGCAGAATTAAAATAAGAATAAATGAACAGATGTTATATTTAAATAAAGAAGAAATAAAGAGACTACCAAAACTGGTCACTCATATTTGAAAAAGAACAAAAAATAACTTCTACTTCTGAGAAATTTTAATGAATAATATTAAATGGAGCAGTTAACTAGTAGAATACCACTAACAAAAAGATTATGAAATAAACAAATATACATATACATATATGTATCTCTGATAACCTGAAATGTATTTATTGATATATGTATTACCTCGTATGTATGCATGTGTGTATCATGTTGAACTATGTGAAATTGCCACGTTGTATAGCAAAAACAGTCACATATAGGCAATTTCATATGGTTAAGCCTATATATGAATATTGGATTGAAGATGCACTATATGATATAGGTTTTCCATATAAAGGTGAAAAAAATTATTTTGCTTTAAAAATTCTCAGAGTTCTGTCTCACAGCACGTAGTCTACATGACAGTAACTTTTTTATCAGAATTGTGGAATTCACACATAGGTCATATACTGCTCATGATAATGATGCTCAACAGTTAATTGGCTTTGTCAGGCACTCGCCTATATCTTCCCACCTTCCTCTCTAACAGTCAAGTTTCTAGACCCAAGGCTCTTGTTTCTCCAAAACTGCTTGCAGAGATAGCTGTGCCTTCTTTGCCATTTATTTTAGGCTACCACTTATTAGTGACATCTGATATTAGATTCTTGTAAGATGAAGATTGGAGACTGGCTTGAAGTATCTGTCAGGAACCTTTTCTATTTTCAGATTATATTGCATACAAAAACTCTTGCAAGCCAAATCTGTCTCGGAATTAAAATAACATGAGCAACCTTAAAAAAAATTATTCCATGTATGCACAGGTATCAAGAAAAACACTGCTTCCATCATGCCACCCCACTTCATTGTTTGCAGGGAATCATTGAAATTCATGTACTCAGTGATCAGAATCTCCTGAACCCTGCCTCCAGACCTCACTTCCAAACATACACCACAACCTCCAAAACAAATTTGGTCTTTAGCCTCCTCCAGTAACAATAGTTATTGTTAAAAGTCCAAACTCTTTAACATGTTATTATATTTTAAAAGCCCAGGGAGGAGGGGGTAAGGGATCTTCTTACTCCGCAGAACTTCTAAGTTCCCAGACAATCAGTTGTTCAAGAACACAATGCCATTCCTCATGCTTTCTTTGCCTGTATGCTGTTCTCACCCACCTGGTGAAATCTGCTTCCCTCTTCATATGTCACCCCCTCAGTGAAGTCCTCCTTGATGTCTTCAGGAGCATTTAATGGTTTTTCCTCTATGTCCCCTTAGTACTTTCTTCATATCTCTACTTGTCTCTCCCACTAGACCGTAAATTCACTTTTGTCAGCACCATGCCATCTGAATACACCAGTGTCTAAAACATAACCTGGTACTATATATGTCTGCTGAATGAATGAATTAAAAAACAAATGAATGCAGGTTATTTACATCAGAGCAATCATGATAGAAACACTAATATTTTACTGTGCAACAAGCCAGAACAATGTTAAAAGAGTGGTCTTCAAACTCAAAAGTGTATCTTCCCGATGACACCAGCCTTAGAAGAACAGTTTCTGTGTTACCATTGTAATTCAAAGGGTTTTTCTTGGTTCTTATAGAGACTACAGCTGTACATCTCCAAGGCTAATTATTCTTCTGATCTCATGGTTTGATTCATGTGAATTGTGACACCCTATAAGGAAAGTCAAAAGAGATCCACTTAGTTATAAACAATGCTCATTATAGAACAACCTCCAGCCGAGCCAATGCAGAAGGCCTCAGGGAATACTAAAAAAAAGATAGTGAATTTTTTTTTTCCTTGCAAGCACAGAATATTTTTTAACCGTAAAAAGCAATGTGAAGGTTTGTCATCCTGGTGAAAGGATGATTAATTTCCATCGTGTTAGAATATAACATATGGATTACCTGAAAAAATTTTAAATTTTACCAAAAAAAAAGAAAAAAAAGTAAATTTAAGAATTACTGCATATAAATTTTATATGCTTCTTTTAGATAATATAGAAGAGCTAGCCACTCAACCACCCTGAGTTTTATTGTACAATTCTGGCTTCTTTATTGAAACTGCATTGAAGCTTTTTTCTTCCCATGTTTTAAACTGTGCTGAAATTATAAGATTTGAAAAGCCTTTGTTAATAGCTGGAGAGTCCTGCCGTTACCAAATGCCAAGAGAGTAATGAAACACCTAAAATGATAAGGTGCTAGTGTCTGAGCAGAATAGACCTTTAATTGGAAAAAGTTCGTGCATTAATATTCAACATTAAGCAGTGATTAATAGATACACCATGTGGATTTTTTTTAGGAGGATAGATAACAGTGTGTCCAATTTTAATGTAAATCTAGTGACAATTTCAGCGTGTTACTCTAAAATGCTCTATCTGATTAGTTTCAGAGGCATAAAAAGAAAATCTTTTCTAGTGAGCACATCCTCTGTGTTAACAGCAAAGCTCCTTAAAATAATTTTATTCTCTGAAATTGTTGCTATAGCTAGCTGGAAGATTTTCATGTTTAATAACCACATGTTATATATATATA
>NW_012104065.1:1836346-1899670 GCF_000951045.1 Mandrillus leucophaeus
TTTTTTTTTGGTATTTTTAGTAGAGACGGGGTTTCCTCGTGTTAGCCAGGATGGTCTTGATCTCCTGACCTCATGATCCACCCGCCCTGGGCTCACAAATGCTGGGATTACAGGCGTGAGCCACTGCACCCGGCCTCTCCAGGGAATCTTTAAATAACCAGGTAATAAGAATTCTCAGAGTGGATAGTACACTAATGTGAAAGTGAAGAATGACATCCAGGATAACTATTCTCTCTTTGTATTCAGGGGGCTCAGTCTATTAATAAGGAGATTTTGTCTAACCATGTTCCTCAAATATTGCTGTCAATAGAGTAAATTGCTGTTATCCATTTAATGTGAGAAACTCATTATTTCTCACAGCTTCATCTATCACCCAATCCCATCCTTTCACCTTAAATCTAGACTTCTAATGCCAAACACCTTCTGGATAAAATTTGTGTTTAACTCTACATCTGAGGTTAAATTTTAATCTACCCAACCAATGTAGCTCTCCTTCCAACATTGCCTGTTTCTCATTAACACAATCAGTTAGTTACCCCGGCTCAAGAAATTGAGAGGAAAATTGGACTTATTTGCTTCTTCACTTCATGTTTCTAGAGTCTCCAAATGAAAGTTTCTTTGAAAAACTTTTTCAAGCCCTGTTTTAATCTAGATCCCACACAAAAGCAAAACAAGAGACCAAGTCTTATATAAAGTTAGTTTATTTGAGAACATAGTTATAGAGAGCATGCATGAGAGGCAGCAGTTTTGACCAGAGAAGGAGAAAAAAAAATTCAAAAACATGCTATTGATGAGCTTCCCCAAGAGCAAGCATTGCTCAGTCTCACAGGATTTTTCTGGGGAGCCTTATGAAATAAGTTTGAGAACTAATAGCTTAGGGGCAACAGGGGAAAGCATTCATCCATTGGTCCCCATGCCCATTACTTAAGGTTGGAATTTAAGTAACGCATTTCTGCTTGTGCATGAATGAAGGCCAAATGTGGTCCCATGGTGTATTAGTCTGTTTTCATGCTGCTGATAAAGACATACCCAAGACTGGGTAGTTTATAAGGAAAAAGAGATTTAATAAACTCACGGTTCTGTGTGGCTGGAGAGGCCTCACGATCATGGCAGAATGTGAAAGGCACATCTCAAATGGCGGCAGACAAGAGAAGACAGCTTGTGCAGGGAAAGTCCCCTTTATAAAACCATCAGATCTCATGAGACTTATTCACTATCACAAGAATAGCATGAGAAAAACCTGCCATCTCCCAGTGGGTCCCTCCCACAACATAAGAGAATGATGGGAGCTACAATTCAGGATGAGATTTGGGTGGGGACACAGCCAAACCATATCACATGGGTATTGTACACCATGGTGCCAGAGAAGTCTCGTGGCAGAAAATAAGAATTATATGGTCTAGGCCCAAAGTGAGATACTATAAGGCTGGACTGGGGCAAAGCCAATTGAAACATTTAATGGAACTAACTAGCACAGCAGTGGCTGGGTAAGAGATGGTCTGAGAGGATATGAAATGGCCAATATACCCTGTCTTAGTCTGCTCAGGCTACTATAACAAAATACCATAGACTGAGTGACCTAAACAACAGCAATTTATTTCTCACAGGCATGAAGTCTGGGAAGTCCAAGGTCAAGTTGTCAGACCATTCAGTTCCTGGTGTAAGGGTCCTTTTGCTCGTTTTCAGACAGCTGTCTTCTTGCTGTATCCTCACATGGTGGGAGAAAATGAGAGCAAGCTCTCTAGTCTCTTCTTATGTGGACACTAATCCCATCAACGAAAACCCTACCCTCATGACCTTATCTAAAGTACCTTCTGAAGGCCCCGTTTCCAATACCATTACATTACGGGCTAAAGTTCAACATGGAATTTTGGGAGGATGTAAACATTCAGTCTATAACGCAGCCCATCCCTTGCACCATTCAGATCCAAAATGTCTTTTATAAAGTGCAAGCAATCATAGAGTTGCCCTTCAAGGTAATTTAAGTCACAATCTCTGAAAAGGCTTAGTACCAGTTATTATTGGAACAAATTCCAGTCTTCACTATTGCAGCCAATTTCAAGGTCATAATTCATATTTATAGCCTCCCTTCTTTACTATTTATTCTATTCATTCCCCTCACCATTTGTAACACTTTGGCTGGCCTAGGGTTCTTTGCTAGTTGGATCCGGACTTTTATACTTGAGAGATCTGAGCCCTTAGTTGAGTTGCATTTGTTATATTTATCCACTCACGTTTTCCCTAGATCTGGAAACACAGACATTCACCCCTCATGAACACTGTGATTCCACACACACTCCTTCATGTCCCCATTCCATGTCACCAATCCTAGACTTCGTAGAAATTAGGGTGAGTCCCTCCCTTAGAATAGTCATTACTCACTCACCTTGGCTACCGCAATGGCATGGGCAGCCCAAAGTGATGAAGTGGTAGCTGTAGTTTCAACTTAAAGTGAGACAGAGTAAAGGTTCCACTTTGTCTCCTGGTCAAAACAATCTCTTTCTAGAAATTAACGCCATGGATGGGGAGCACAGATTTCACAAGTGGGTCACTGGGAATGACAGTGAGATGAGCCAATTCTACTTTTGCCCCTTGGTTCTGGGACCCATGAATTTTAGCTACTGCAGACAGCACCATATAACAGCAATCGATTTAGTGCATGTACCACATCCAAGAGAACAGCAACCCAACCCACAGGGTATTATACTCAAGTTTTTGTCTTCACTGGGCCTCTAGTAACCATTCAATTATTCTGGTTCTAAGTGATGAGATATAGACAGACAAGTGGGCTGTGTGTTTATATGCCCATTCTTCAACCTTCTGTATCATAAAACTAGTCCCTCAGACTGAGAAAATTTAGTGTAAGAAACTATACAAATATATATATATCAGATGTTATTTGAGCCCTAGGACGATAATGGTATTAGCAGTGACCCCAGAGGAAGAAAAGGTAAATCTCTATGAGAAGGTGTCAATTCATGAGAGGATTAACTTCTGCTCTTCCAGGGAAACTGAGTCTAATATAACCAACCTACCACCAACTGGCTATAGCCATATTCTTGAAGAATTGGTGTTACAATGAGGGCTTAGCATCATTTTGTGTGCCAGCTAGTTGGCAGTAGTTAGATAAGCTTTAAAGAAAGGGAGCCAAGGCCAGGCATGGTGGCTCATGCCTATAATCCCAGCACTTTGGAAGGCCAAGGCGGGTGGATCATTTGAGGTGAGGAGTTCAAGACCAGCCTGACCGATATGGTGAAACTCCATCTCTACTAAAAATATAAAAATTAGCCAGACATAGTGGGCGCACGCTTGTAATCCCAGCTACTTGGGAGACTCAGGTGGGAGAATTGCTTGAACCTTTAAGGCGGAGGTTGCAGTGTGCTGAGATGGAGCCACTGCACTCCAGCTTGGGTGACAGAATAAGACCCTGTCTCAAAAATAAATAAATAAATAAATAAACAAAAAGAAGAAGAAGGAAAAAGAAGGGGAGCCCTGCTGTGGAACCTGCATAGATATCTCCCTATTATTGTAGTAACTCTGTTCATGGCCCCATCCTGCTAGCACTGGGGTTGTTAAAGGAAGAGGCTTGCTGACATCCACAGGACAAATCCTATGTACCTGGTTACTGAGTGCCTCTTCTGAGGTAGATGCTCTCTGTTGGGCATTAAAATAAGACACATATGCACACTTTGTGGCAATTTCATAGATCCAATTGCATGTATCTTTCGATGATTTTGTTGTTTATTTCTAATTGTCTTTCTTTGGAGTTTTAACCAACTAGCCAAACCATTAACCTCCCAGAAGCCCAAAACTCAGATCACTTTTTCTTGCATGCAAAGTGAACTCCCTCTTGTTATCTTTGAAGATCTGCCTTCACCATGTTTTCTTAGAGCCAGCCCTGGATGAACCTATAGTGTAATGATTATCCAGTAAAACTAACATGAAAAAAAAGTCACACCAACATATCTAGGAATCAAGCTCAAATTTCTGATTCCTTTGTCATTTAGTCACAGGGAAGCCAATGATGCCGTAGCTATGAGTGGTGGGTAAGGGACTGGTACCTCACAGATACCTTAGGAGTTTTCCCACCGATTTGTATAATTTACTATGTCTTCTAGAACTTCTCAGGCCCAGTATTGAATAGTACATTCATAATGGATCATGGTTCTTCCTGCTCACCTTTATGACATAGTAGATTTGCTAATATCCAGCTCAGTCCTATAGTCAATTTGTGTTCCAAGATTTTGCATGCCGCCTCTACCAGAATTCAGTATCATGTCAGGTCAGGAATTATCTTTCAAATGTTCCGTAATTCTCTGTTATAGGAGGAATGGCCCTGCTCTAGTACACTAGGACTTTTTTTGCTGAGAGTCTTCTGTTTAAGTTTGTCTTCTGCAACATATAGGCAACTTGCCAGGACAGCGAAAACCTAGCCAGTTCTTCCCAATCATGTCAAGTACCATTTATGCCACTGTCTTAGTCAGTTTTCTGTTGCTATGACTCAATACCTGGGACTGGGTAATACGTGAAGAAAAGAAATCTATTTCTTACAATTTGGGAAGCTAGGAAGTCCAATATCAAGAGAGCCCATCTTGTGAAGGCCTTCTTGCTGGTGAAGGGGGACTCTGCAGAGCCCAGAGGCTATGCAGGGCATCACATGGCAAGGGGGCTCAAGAAAGAGGGCCAATCTGGCTTTTTATAACGGAACCACTCTTGTGACAACCAACCAACTCTTGTGATAACCCAATGATCTATTAATTCATTAATATATTAAGCCATGAATGGACTAATCCATTCATAAGGCCAGAGCCCTTATGGCCCAATCATCTCTTAAAAGTCCCACCTCCCAACACTGTTACACTGGAGATTATGTTTCAACATGAGTTTCAGACGGCACAAACATTCAAACCATAGCCAACATAGTGAGCCAACAGGATGTGTTCCAGAATATTAAAATGATGAAAGTCCTGATGACTATATAGTGACAGAGAGCAGGAGACTTAACATAGCTCTGAGATAAAGCAACAAATGTATATTATTCTTCATCTGTGTAAGTCATCTGCTTTTTAATTTCTCTTACTGAGAGGGACTGAGGGATCACATCCACCAAACCAGTAGTACGAAGCAGCAGTATACCAAATGCCAGAGGCTGAGTTGATCCTTTCTTGAAAAGATACTACCTTCAACTTGTAATTTGGATGATCGTTTAGTTACTTTTTAGAGTTCTTTGTCATATGCCCTGATATATTGGGTTTATTCATAAGTTGAACAAGAATTAATTAGTGTTATGAGGGGACTAATAACTTCTGCAACTCTTAAGTATTTCATAGTTGTGTTAACCTCTGAAATTCCTTTCGCCGTGAAGTACGATTTCTGATTACCATCTTTGCTGGAATGGAACAAGGTGGGGATACAGATTAAAGAGATTTTACTTGGCCTTTCCAAATATATTGGCTGCTACTTCATAATCAGGTCGTCAATGTAAGGTTCTTCCATCCATAGAGTATATTTATCCAAATTATATATTTAGCTGCCTAGGGAAGTAACTGCAGGGCTTGTCTATGTTCCTGTTAGATTTATTTGAGATAGACTTCAACCCAAACTCTGCTTATCAACTGAAAACACCACAGGAGTGGAAGAAATCACACCTAATAGAACAGATGAGAACTCTGGTAACACTACTATTTAAAAAGGCAACAAAGAAAAACACTCAGCAAAAGGGACAGAGGAAGAGAGATCAGAACAGAGAATGAATGAGAGCAATATGCAACAAACCTAGGAAGGAAAATATTTTAAGGAGAAAGAAGCGGTCACCAATGTGAAATATCACTGAGTATCACAATGGGATAAAGAATGAAATGAGGCAAATAGTTGTGGAAAACGGGAAGACATTATTTTCCTTTGCTAGAGCAGTTGAAGCAGAAGAGCAGGAACAGATGTAGGATCACAGCAGGGTGAGAAGTGTCTGGAAACTGAGGAAATGTAGGCAATCGAGTTTAAATATTTCAGTAAGTTGGCCCTTGGAAAGAGGAAGGGTGAAAGGATGATGGCTTGAAGAGGAGGAAGAAACAGAGCAAGGTTTTTATGGTTGTTCCTGCTGCTGTTGTTTAGGACTGGGATGGTATTAATATGTCTTAATCAGATCACAAACAGAAATCAAAATATAAGAGAGTTCAGAGATTCTTCTTTATCCCCAAAGCCTCCATTCTTCTAATTCTAATATTAATGATAAAATAAAAATCTCTATAGCCTTCTTCTTGTATTAGAATCATTGATCTCTTATATTGGCTGTTTTTATGTCCTATATCTTAATTTTATTTTCTTATTGCTGGTGACTTAATGTAGTAAAATTTGTAGTAAAATTTGCAAAACTACTAGACTACAGCATGAGAGAAGAAAGGAATAGTCACAATTACCTGGCCTAAATTGAAGCTGCTCAAATTTGAATTATTATTGCTTTTGAGGAGACAGCAACCTATTTCAGTTTATTGTTCCTTAATATATGACAGCACTGGACAATTAAAGATCACACACACACACACTGATGATGGAAACTCTTGTATTGCAAAATGGGATATTCTGGTGTGCCAGAAAAGATTGATTAAGCAGTGAACCTCAGACAAAGTGTATGGTGGTTTCCAAATAATCAGGCCTTTGGAATCGTTGAGGTTATAAATGAAAACAGGTGTCTAATTTCCGATGAATACATTTACCACTGTGAACACAGATCACCAGTGTGCACATGCATACATCTGTGTGTGTAGTATGCCATTTTTAGAAGATCCCATATTCTATAGAAGTTAATTTCCTTTATTGCTTTTTATTCACAGAGTGACTCTGAATGTTCTCATAGAAATAAATCTGAATATATGTGATGTGTGTTGTGAAGATATGTGTGAATTTGTACAGAAATACATAGGTTCAGATATGTAAATGAACATATTTGGGCATATATATTTGTGTTTGTATGTGAAAATTAAGGTATAGTGACAGGTGCTGAACTCAATTGAATTGCACTTGTGTCTTTAAATATAATAAAACATTTTCTTTTAAATGTTGGAAAATAATTATTAAGTATGCATAAATAACTGATAATAACATAAATTTCTTAAGAAATACTATAGCCTTAAATGTTACTAAATTACAAAAAAAACTGGAGTTATTGGAAAAAAAATTGCTCTCAGTCCTCTTTTTATAGTAAAGAATTAACTATAAAATATGTGAATCCAAAATATTATTCTTACCTTGATGTGATATTAATGTGTGTTTAGGAAAAATCAAAAGGGAATTCTTTATTGAACAAGGAATCTAGCAACAGCGATTCATAGAGCCAGATCAGGTACCTACAGGCTCATTCTCTCTTAAGTTTTTCATCTAACATAGGCTCGCTCTTCAACACTGTATGGACCTTTATGATTCTATAGAGGAAGAAAATAAAATGGAAATAAAAAGGAAGCATTTTTATTAGGCCATTTACTCCTCTTAATATAGTCTTTCCCTTTGAGCATTTACAATAAAAATGGACTTAATCTTTTGCCTTCCCATGGGAAGTCTAACAAAAGAAAATGGAATTGTAGAAAGACCACACATATCATAGACAAAGTATTTTTAGAAACTGCTCTCTCAGGAAGTGGCTAAGTTTTATGGCTGATATAATTAAGTCAATCTTAGGGAACTTCACCATTTTTTGACACCTAGAAGCTTAGCTTTAGCATGAGTTGGATTTTTTTTTTCTTTTCTTATAATGCATCCCTAAATTGTAAGAACATTCGATAATTGTCCTCAATAGAAAGTTCCTATAATACATTGAAATCATATAATATTTTAGCCACTGGCATATCATAAAAATTTATAACCCAAAGACTACATTTATTTCTAATTATATTTGCTTTCCTTAGCCACCAAGATCTAAGTAACAGATAATATTTATATTTCTAACAACTGTGCTTTATTTATACAAATGAAGAACAGAAATAAGCTTTCATTATTAAGAAACAACTATGTGCCTGTCACTGCGAAATATGCTTTCACATATATTGCTGACTCCTTGCAATAACCCTAAAAGATTAATATCGTTAACCCATTTTATAGACAGTACAACCAAAAAGTTAGATTCAGATCCAGATCTTTCTGATTGAAAAGCCCCTGCTTTGGACTGACAGAGAGAATGAAGACTTACTTCAGTTTGATTGTCTTGAATGGGCTTCAGTTATTCACTGTACTCCAAGCAAGCCACACTTGCCTGAAACTGGATTTCACAGGTTCATTTTACCTTCAACTAAGTGAGAATATGGACATCCACAACCCTCAGTGCTGGCCCTTGGAAGTCTCAATGTCCCACAAGGCATAGGGTTTGTGGCTTTGGTCCTGGTTCATGTATCCATCAACCAACCGTTACTGAGCACCTAGTATTTTAGGGACTAGGAAGAAAACAGGAAATGTTTCAGCCTTTGTGGATCTTACATTCTATCCGTTCTATGTGGTTGGGTGTAGGGAGATATAGCTAAATGCATAAATAAGTCTCTGAATACTCTTTGACCAATGTCACCAAAAGCATACCTGCTTAAGGACTTAAATCCTTTTAAGGTAGGCCTTATGGAAGTTGGGGATATGCATTATTATAGCAATGGATTACCATCTGCCTTGACCCCACCCCAGTTCGTAGTTACCCTGAATAATTTAAGAGTCAAAGGAATAAACCCCAAGTCAAAACCAGTATCCACAAAACAGGAGCATGAGGTGAGGCAAGGGTTAATTGTTGCTCCCAACGCAGTGCTGCTCCCATCTTTAACATGAAGATAAATATGAGAGCGAAAAGGAGAAATCTAAAGTGGTCCTGATGGGTCTGATTTAGGTGAATGGGAACCACTTCAAATGCTAACAACGTCATTAGGAGCACATAAATAGGAGCTCATTGTGTTGGTGAAAGCGGTTGTTCGCAGCAGCACAATATTGTTTAAATGTTCAGAAACAATCTCTTAATATAACTCCCCACCAATTTTTGTTTTGATTTAGTGTTTTAAAATCATAGTTTTTTGGCACCCTGAAGTCAAGTCTTGTTCCCATGTGCATTTTTACTTTCTCTCGTTACGTTTCGTCTTTGACCCTCTGAGCACAGTGGAGAAAACGGACGTGTTCCAATTCCAGGGCTACTATTTATATGCTAGCTATAGTTATATTTTTTCCAAAAAAAAAAAAAAAACTCTCTGAATCTTGGCTTGTAGGAAGTTCATTTTTACTATAGGAACAATAATGCCTACCATAGAGTGTTTTGAGAATCCAATGAAACTTAACTTGCCTAAATGCGTAAGTAGGCATTTGGTAATTTTAGCTAAATCCCTGGAATATCTGTTCGGTTTTAACACTGTATGAATGTAATATTTTACAGAAACTCTTTTTTTTTTTAATTTTGTGCCTGATTCAAGTAGATCTTCAATGAATACTTGTGAATTAAATATTTTCAACATAATGCACAGAATGAAAGTAACTATGTACAACTTGATAGTTGTCATATTTGTGGCATATCAAATCGTTGTACCACAAGTGTTTTAATTCAGAATAAAAACCCAGTTTTCTTAGTAGTTTTTCTCTTTAGAGTGTGGCTCAACACTAGAAGAGCTCTTTAAACATCAGAGCTTCTCCACAATGGAATGGATTGGATTGTTCAGGGGTAAACTCCACATTTCTGCAAATATTAACAAAAAGGCTGAATGAACACCTATCAAGAAGGTGGTCAGAGAAGATTTCCAAATTGGCCCCAAATGACTTCCAAGTTGTCCCCTCTCAATGATCTCATAATACTAAATATAAAGTGTTTCATTTAAATGCAAGTAAGAAAAAAGAAGCTTTGATTTCCTATTGCATATTTCACAGGGGTACTTTGAGCATTACTCCATTCCAAATTCCCTTTGCAGAAAATAATACTTACTCATAATAAAATTGCCCTGCCAAGGCACTATTCTGAGTTTTTGCATGTATTAACATACGTAGTTCTCACAAAAACGCTAAGAGGTATGTACTAGTGGTATTGCTCTGTCACACATAAGGAAAACGAGGCACAGAAAAGCTAAGTAACTTGCCCCAGGTAAAGTAAGAAAGAAAATGTTGGAGCTAGGAGTTGAATGGCAGTCCAGCTCTGAAGCCCACCACTAGCATGCAGTACCAAGGGCCTCACATAATACAGTCTTGTTTCTCATAAATCCAGACTTTGTCCCACTAATCTAGAAGCACTTTGAAGGCAGGGGCCATTTCTGTTTTCATTCACCACTGCACCTATAGTACTTGACATATAATAGTTAAATAATGAATAATTTTGTTTCATGTATAAAGATTATCACTTATTTTTCGTATCTTGTATCATAGAAAAACATATTGCTTAGCTTTCATACCAAGGTATTATTTACTATTTAGAGGTAAGAAATGGTTCAGAAATATTTGTTTGTACTATATTCAGAATCAAAAGACCTTTGCCTGGGCATGGTGGCTCTCACCTGTAATCCCAGCACTTTGGGAGGCTGAGACAGGAGGATCACTTGTGGTCAGGGGTTCGAGACTAACCTGGCCAACATGGCAAAACCTCATCTCTACTAAAAATACAAAAACTAGATGGGTGTGGTGGCGTGCACCTGTAATCCCAGTTACTCAGGAGGCTGAGGCAGGAGAATCACTTGAACCCAGGAGGCGGAGGTTGCAGTGAGCCCAGATTGTACCACCGCACTCCAGCCTGAGTGACAGAGTGAGACTCTGTCTCAAAAAATAAAAAAGAATTGGCCAGGTTCAAGCAATTCTTCTGCCTCAGACTCCCAAGTAGCTGGGATTAGACATGCACCATCATGCCTAGCTAATTTTGTATTTTTAGTAAACACAGGGTTTCACCATGCTGGCCATGGCTGGTCTCAAACTCCTGACCTCAGGTGATCCAACCACCTCGGCCTCCCAAAGTGCTGAGATTACAGGCGTGAGCCACTGCACCAATGTGCCCCATTTTCTTAGGCTAAAGCCTGAAGTCCTATACAAGACCTACAAAACCCTTTATGATGAAACTCCAGCAGCCTCACCTGCTGCACCTTGTACCGCTGTGCCTGTTTTTCCCTGCCTTTAGTCTATCTCACCATCATTTCTTCTTCATACCTGTGTCATTCCCACGTCAGTGGCTCTGCATGCCATTCCATTGGCCTAGAACATGCTTTCGTTTCCTCCACTGCCATCCTTACCTAGTTCATTCCTACTCCCCAAAAGCTACTCTCTGACAAAGACATAGTCTCCAACTCCTCCAACTGGGGCACCTTGCATCATGACAGGCTTTCATCATACTCTATACATTTCCATTGTGCAAAGTACCAATATTTTAATTAGCTTATTCTGTTTCTTATTCATTTGTTCAACAGATACTTGTAGATGAGCACCTATTTTAGACTGGCTACCTTTCTAGTCCCAAAATATAGCCATGAACAAAATATACCAAAACTCCTACCTTCATGTATCTTCCATTCTAGCGAGTAATACTAAGTATCCTCACTAAAATATAAGTTATGTATAGTCTGTGACTATTTCTGTCTTGTTCACTGATGCATTCCCTAGCACCTAGCACAAATTGTTGTTTATGGTATGTTTCAGCAAAAATAGCTTGGGTAATGATATGGAAACAAAGAACCTTAATATTTTAGTGACCTAAAGCAATGCAGGGTTTTGGGTGGCTTTTTTTTTTTTTTTTTTAAAGTCATTCTGCATGCCCATCAGGTTGACTGGGAATGCTTCCTATCTTTCCACAGTCATTCAGAAACATGGGCCAGTGGTACAGACATTATCTCAAATGTTGCCAGTCACTATGACAGAAGAGAGAAAACTATTCAGAGATTTAACCAGTAGTTAAATGACTCCCCAGAGTTTTAGGCAGAAGTTAAATACTCCAGCTTAGACATGCGCAAGACACTTCCACTTACGAATCACTGCTCAAAATTAGTCATCTCCCCATAGCCAACTATAAGTGACCAAAAGGAAAAGCCATATTTTAATTGTCAGCTATACTACGGGCTAACTCAGATGGAAAACAATAAATATTTGAGGAAAAGATGACTGAATCACAATGAACAGTAGTTGTGATATAGATAAAAGCCCTACCTCTTTCTCTATGAAACATACCTGTTCATAGGATGTGCACAGCATGGATAGATTAGGCTAATGATAAAATGAGTTTGCATTCTTTCAGCTTACAAAATCTACTGATAGTTTGCTTAAACACAATTAAGAATGATAAATTTGCTATCCACAACATATGGAGTAGACATCCTATAGACAAATAACTGAGAATTCACTGTATATTAAAAAATGTTTCTTCATATGAACTATATCGTATTTCTTAGGTCAATTTCATTAGACTGGCTCACATGGCTGGTCTGGCTGAGACACAGTCTACAGAGTTGATTAAAAAGTAAGATTGATTGCACATCTTGTTCTTCTTGCTGACTATAATTTTGTATTTTGCCTGAACATTCAATTTTCTATGTTTAATTAAAAATTAATTAAAATTTGTTAGAGTATAAATTGCATCTCATCATTTCATTGAATCCTAACTATAGGTCATGCCTCTTAAACACAGAAATGATCTAGCATTTTATTTCAATATGAAGCAGAAGAATTGTCAGGATTATTTTGGTGCCCAGATGGGGATTTGGTATTTGTTTAACTAAATTCTGCTTTAATTTAGGGCATGAAAGGAGGCTTTTGGACTTAATTTAGAAGGTTTAGCCAGAGTGACAAGAAAATCCAATAGGAGGCCAGGCACAGTGGCTCACGCCTGTAATCCCAGCACTTAGGGAGGCCGAGGCAGGCAGATCACAAGGTCAGAAGATCGAGACCATCTTGGCCAACATGGTGAAACCCCATCTCTATTAAAAATACAAAAATTACCTGGGTGTGGTGGTGTGCACCTGTAGTCCCAGCTACTTGGGAGATTGAGGCAGGAGAATCCCTTGAACCCAGGAGGCAGAGGTTGCAGTGAGCAGAGATTATGCCACTGTACTCCAGCATGGAGACAGAGCGAGACTCCATTTCAAAAAAAAAAAAGAAAGAAAGAAAAAGAAAATCCAATAGGAATTCCTCCTCAAGGTATACGATTTTTGTAAAATCCGTTTGCGTCTGCTTAGTGGAATCCTCAACTACAAAATTCTGATGATTATAAGCCCTTCTGAAGGAACAATCCACAATACTATGTCTTAGATCAGTGCTTCCCATCTGTGGTCCATGGACATATACTCAGGAGCCTAAGTATTCTCTATGTAAATTGTTAAATGTTATGTTTCTATTTGATACAATATATATTGTTCAAATTGTACATATTCTACATAATTGGGGTGACGAATGTTGGCATTAGCTTTTATGCTTGTTATTTCACTGACACCAAGCAGTACTATACTACTTTAGTTATTCTAACCATTTAATACATAGAGAATGATAAGAGAATAGTGGATTCAAGTCAAGTATCATGTAAATGATAAGCTAAGTATAGTTTTAAAATAAGAGGATTAACGTCAACATAACTACATAAAACTAAAAAGAACCTGTACTGTCACAGTCAGTACTAAATACACTCACCAAATGCAGTGTAGAGTCAGCAAAGATCATCTGCCATGTTAAGGCAACGTTGACAATTTAAATCTTAAGTTTTTTAGTTTTATTTGATTGGTAAATTGTGTTATATTCTATATGCACCATAAACATTTGATTTCTTATTCATCTGAGAGTTTATATCTGATTTGACTTCACTAAGAATAAAATTCAGATCCCTTACTATGATATATAAGTCCCTGAATGACATGGCCTCTTCCTACCTGGCTTGTTGCCACCTTGCCACACTGTCCTTTGACCATCACGCTCTTGCTTCATCGGCATTTCTGGCAGTTCTTTTGGTACTGGAGTGTCTTCTGCCTGGACAACTCTTCGGACTCTTAATAAAAATACTTCTTGGCCGGGCGCGATAGCTCACGCCTGTAATTCCAGCACTTTGGGAGGCCAAGACGGGTGGATCACCTGAGGTCAGGAGTTCAAGACCAGCCTGGCCAACATGGCGAAACTCCGTCTCTAGTAAAAATACAAAAATTAGACTGGCTTAATGGCAAGCACCTGTAATCCCAAATACTCTGGAGGCTGAGTCAGGAGAATCACTTGAACCCAGGAGGCAGTGGTTGCAATGAGCCAAGATCACACTGCTGCACTCCAGCCTGGGCGACAGAGCAAGACTCCATCTCAAAAACATACAAACAAAAAATACTTCTTACTTCTTCAATTTTAGCTTAATTATCCCCTGTTTGGTGTGGCCCTACTTGACTTCCCTATTTAAAGGGAAGTCCATTTACTCCGCTACCATTTCTTCTTAGCAGTGTCCCTTGTTCATTTCCTTCATGGTACTTAGTTCAATTTATCATTTTTTATTTTGTTTACCTAATCATTGCTTGACTCCCCACTAATCACCAAACATAGAATAGGCACACACACACACACCAGAATGTGAATTTCATGAGTACAGAGAGCCCATGGTATTATTATTATTTATTTTATATCCATTTCTTAAAAGAGTGTTTGGGGCCAGGCGCAGTGGCTCACGCCTGTAATCCCAACACTTTGGGAGGCTGAGGCGGATGGATCACGAGGTTAGGAGATCAAGACCATCCTGGCTAACACGGTGAAACCCCATCTCTACTAAAAATACAAAAAATTAGCTGGGCGTGGTGGCGGGCGCCTATAGTCCCAACTACTCGGGAGGCTGAGGCAGGAGAATGGTGTGAACCCAGGAGGCAGAGCTTGCAGTGAGCCGATATTGTGCCACTGCACTGCGGCCTGGGTGACAGAGTGAGACTCTGTCTCAAAAAAAAAAAAAAAAAAGTGTTTGATACATTAAGTAATATTTGACTAAATAACAAAATCCATCTCTCACTCATGTCCAGAAATATATTTCTTAAAGTCTTTGCTAATTTTTATGAGAGGAAAATGGCATGTTATTATTTTAATTTGCCTCTGTGATTACTCATGGCGTTGGACATTTAAATATGTTTATTGGCTATACATAATTTGTCACAGAATTTCATATACTGTACTTTCTGTTGGGAAATTTTTTATTTATTTGTGTTATTTGTGTAATCAGAGGAATCATATTTTAATCGACTTGTGTATGTAAAAAATGTCTCCACTTTGCTCTTTGGCTTTCAATATGTTATGATTTCTTTTGGTACCCAATGCTCTCCTTTTATGGCATGAAGCCTGTTCAGTGTTTTTCCAGTGGAAATTGTCAATCATATTTCATCAGTGAATAATCTGAGACTAAGAGAAAAAAAACCTTACAAATGACTCATGTTTGGTTGGATCTATCTAACTCTAAAATCCATATTCTTTTCACTCTACATGTCAACTGACTTCCATACAGTTGGAGAGGCACCTTATCTCAATATTTGCAGCAGATAGTTGTCTTAGTTTGAGCTGCTATTCCAACAACACCATAGACTGCGTGGCAGAAATTGATTTCTCATAGTTTTAGAGGCTGGAAAGTCCAAGATCAAGGTGCTGGCCAATTTGGTTCCTAGTGAGGGCTGTCTTCCTGATTTGAAGATGGATGCCTCCTTGCTGTGTCTCACATGTGGGGAGAGAGATCATCTCTCTCATGTCTCTTCTTATAAAGGTACTAATCCCATTCATGGGGGTTTAGCCTTCATTTCCTAATTACCTTCCAAAAGCCCCACCTCCAAATATCATCACATTGGGGATTAAGGCTTCAACATATGAATTTGGGGCAACATAAACATTTAGTCCATAGCAGATAGTTAAGTAAATCTATATTAAATCTACATTTCTATGCATATGTTTAAGGGAGGAAATCAGTTTCATTGCTTTATTGTCATAGTCACATGAATGTGTCATGAATATCATCTAACAAAAGGGATCCAGGGACCCTGAATTTTAGGAAGCCTATCTTGATGGTTTCTAATGGAAATTGCTTATTTGCCTGCATTAAGATTGTGCCAGCCAACTGAAACTTTATGTTTCTGAGCTTTGGACCAACCTTTTATCATTTCAGTGTGGTGACAGTGTATCTCATATTAATCAGAAATTCTAATTGATCAGAAACTCTAATTGATATGAGCTCTAATCAGAACTCACAGTTCCATATGCCTTTGGTTAATACAAATGGGAAAAGGCATTATTTCCTAGTTACCTATTAGGTAGACAAAAATGTTTCCTAACGTAGAATCCATGAGGGGAGAAGATAACAATATTACTCTTTGCAAAAAAGTTTTAAGTCATTATCTAGGACCATCTTTATTCCCATCTGACTGGACAGAGTATTGGCTGTTAAGAGGATGCAGGACTTTAAAATGACTTTCTCATATTTAATTTATTAGAAGTCAGTTAATTGTTACATCCTGAACCACAAGCTTATTTAATACTAGAAGATGAGTTAATAATAAACTGCTCCATTTCATCAAGAGTGGTGGACCTATACCGTTACCAATGAAGCAGAGCCAAGGGAGGGAGACATGAGGTACAGTGACAAAGAAGTGGGAGAGAATTGCAATATAATATGTTCAATTGTGAAATCAAGTGCACATTTAAATATTTTTGTGTTATTGCCAAGGAAATGTTGTTTTTGATTAAGTTATTAAAGTCATTAAATTTGATTTTTTATTCTCTAACTAAATTATTTTATTTTAATCTGTGGTTTGGTCAAGTTGTCTTTGGCCTACCATCCCACAAGAAATCAGTGACAATGTTGGGACCAGAATTCAGGGGTCACCAGAGTCCACTGTAGTATTTTTGTAACCATACTTCACTACTTCTAACTCAGAGGATGATTTGATTTGTAATTACCACAATTACATGTGCAATCTATCTTCTGCTAGCACTTCTGTGTATGCGGCCATTGCACATGGATACTGTTAAAATAAATTGAATAACACATGTAGGGATACATGCAGAGATAAATGATTTCTGTAAGCCCAGAAAAGATACAAAGAGCCATGAAACTTTAAATGAAATTCGTGTTTCTGGAGCAGCCAAATCAATCATGATCCCCAGCAAGAACATGCTTTGATCAGCACCCATTTTTCTTACAGTCTTACACACAATGGTCACCTTGAAATACTGTCATTTAAAAAACTTAATTTCCATAGTGATTTTTAACCTTGTTTTGGTGTTATAGCCCCTTTATTTGTTCAATTTCTGATTAGGCTGTATTATATGCATTTATTTCTCTAACGGACCTCCTTAGTTGAACAGGCAATAATGCCATAATATAAGATTAAATACAACTATGACTGCCTTCTCAATGGCTTGAAATATACTCACAGTAAAAAAATAAATGCTATAAATGCAAAGTGCTCTGGTAGAATTGGGCTTAGAGAGGGAGACAGCACAAAATGTCAGATAAATGATGAGGCTCAGAAAGGATCTTTATAACATTTTGTTAACTTTCTGTCAGTTTTCATTTTACATAACAAGATAGACTAAAAAACAATAATATGAGAACAATTTTGCATCAATATGAAGAGAAATAGAAGAACATTTTGTTTTTCCAGAATGTTTTATCTCATCACTAAGGTAGCATAGACTTAGCGATTAAATAGCATAAAGCTGATGAAATTAAGAGCTAAAACAAAGACATGGAACTAGCCCATGGTTTGGTACACAAAGTGTGTTTCTGCCAGTTGTTCTTTGCACTATTTAATTCAGTCACAATCTCAGTGATTTCCCCGAGCTTTTGGATCACAGAAATGAGAATGCTGCTATTCCTCCACGGCAGGGCTGTGGACCCCTCATTGTTTACCTGAAGATAAGCTTCATCTCTCAGTTAATGGCAAAATTATATTCTGGCCTCCAATCTAGTGCTTTTGTTAACTCAGCATTATTTAGAAAAATCTAAGGACAAGAGTCAGTCTGGACCCTGGTGTGGCTTCTATGTGAAATTCAGTTTATTTGAAGGCTCATTGAAATTCATTTTGTACATAAACAAAAAACTACCAGGTTTTTTCCCCCAAATTCATTTGATCACCAGATCTGAAAGTATTGAATACATCCCTAAAACCTAGTGCAGTGTCTAATCCTGAAGACACTTCAAAATATTAGTCCTGGGGCAATTCTGGGTTCTGTGAGAGAAACAGAAAAATCAGACGATGCATTTCTTCCTTCAGGTACTTTAGCATCTACTTGGAATGCCAAAGCAGAGCAACTACAGAATAAAAGCTATGTGTGTATTGTGTAACCAGGTTATGTACTATAACCACAGCCAAAATCCAACCTGCAATTACAGCTAGGGTTTCTAACTTTTCTCTTAAAAGCATGTCTACTCCTCTTCTTCTGATTATGAAAATTGAACAATATAAAAATTTTAAAAAGAAGGGGAAAATGAAAACTAGAAAGGAAAAGCATACAGATGACTATTTCTTCAAATTTTTCTCTGATCTTTGTGTGAGAGACTTGAAACGAATTGTTTATTTATCAAGCTCATTCACTTTACCTTCCTAGCAATTTCAGAGTTGACTGCTCCTACAAGATGAGGAAATTAAATGATGAGAGAGAAGTAGGCACTGATGGGATGGGATGAAGGATTTGATGATAAGGACTGATTTGATCTCCTTAAAATCCTAGACTCTAGCCCAGGATTATTGTCTTAAGTATCCTCTTCTGTTATCATCCAATTCTGTCTCTAGGATTGAAATACTATTGTTCTAAGAAACAATGTATATTTTCTATCTACTATATGAATCTTTCCCTCCTTTGGATATGCCTGGATGCTTCTCTGTGTGGGTGGGTGATTTTTAAAAATGTTGGTTATTATTGGTCTCTACTAGAATCACCTGCTCTTTTTTTTTTATTATGCCACATTGGAAAAAGAAAGACAAATTCAGTCATTTTTCCTTTATACTCTATGGAAGGCTGCATTATCAAGTATCTCTCCCCAAATAAGATCAATCATATCCTGTTTTGATAAAATGGCCATAGTGTTACTTCACCTTCTTTCTTTATGTCACGTTGAGGAAGTTTTTTAACTTCGAGGGAAGTCAAAGTTTTTGTTGTTGTTGTTGTTGTTGTTGTTGTTTGAGACAGAGTCTCACTTTGTCACCCAGGCTGGAGTGCAGTGGCATGATCTCCCTCACTGCAAACTTCACCTCCTAGGTTCAAGTCATCCTTCTGTTTCAGCCTCCTGAGTAGCTGGAACTACAGGCGCCCACCACCACGCTTGGCTAATTTTTCTATTTTTAGTAGAGACGGGGTTTCACCATGTTGGCCCGGCTGGTCTTGAACTCCTGACCTTAAGTGATCCGCCTGCCTTACCCTCCCAAAGTGCTGGGATTACAGGCGTGAGCCACTGTGCGCAGCCAGAAGTCAAAGTTTCTGTGTCAGTGTTTTCACAAACATTATCTCTGAGGTGTGGAGATGTGTCTTATTTTCCATTTTAAAAGTGATATATGACACTGTTAGCTCCTCTTAGCCTCGGTATTTTTACCTGTAAAATGTCAATACTAACATCTACTTCTTTGGACTGTTAAGAATGTTGGATACTTTTAAAATACTAAGTTTGGCACATATGGGTCCAATAATGGTACTTCCTATTATAATTAATATCTTAAGTGTACTTTTCCTTCCGGGTTGAATTCAAGTTCTAGTGTCCTCTAGAAGACCTTTCCTGACAACTCAATCATTTCTAATTATTTCTCACTTTAAGCCCTTCTCCGTTTGTTATTTATCTTTTGGTATATGCTACTTTGTATTTATGAGGTATAGATATAAATATTTGTCCAATCTCTCCAACTAGATTATGAACCTCAAGAGATAATGAATAATAAATAATGCCACTTTGTACCTCTAGTACCTAACAGAGTGCCTACTGACTAGTAGATGCTCAATGAAAGTTAAGAATAATTATATTTCCATTTCTTCATTTCTTGAATAAATTGGATTTCTGTATTATCCCAGAATTATTATTTTTAAAATAATATATTATTTTATAGTAATAACTAAGCCAGATGATCTAAGTTAAAACTTTCATCAGAATCTAAGAAAACAAGGATTTGATGGAAGTCAGCCAATGAATATTACAGCTGTGTCAAAACAGTGTAGCTGTTTCTCACTGTGCCAATTTATTTTACCCAAGGTGTTGCAATTCCGAGATACCTGACAAAAAAAGGCTCAAAGGTATTGTCAGTCTACATAGACAATCATATGTTGGTCACATCTGCTGAAAAACATGGGTTTATGTCAAAGTTTTTCCTGACACTTAGAAAACAGCATAAGCCAAGATAAAATTTGCTTTCATTTGTCAATGCAACATCAATACTTCTACGAGCAGTAGACTCGAGTTTTAAAGTAGTGACAACCCACAGGATGTATTCTTCCATTGTCTTATATATAACAAGCTGTTTCTCTCCCTGTCTATTAGGCTATTCTTATATTGCTATAAAGAAATGACACTGGGTAATTCATAAAGAAAAGAAGTTTAACGGGCTCATGTTTCTGCAGATTGTACAGGAAGTAGGGCACTGTCATCTGCTTCTAGGGAGGCCTTGAGAAGCCTTTATAATCATGGCAGAAGGGGAAGGAGAAGCTTACACATCACATGGCGAGAGCAGGTGCAAATGAGTGCAAAGGAGAAGGTGCTACACACGTTTAAATGACCAGATCTCATGAGAACTCACTGACTATCTCAAGGACAGTACCAAGGGGGATGGTGCTAAACTCTTCATGAGAAATCCACCCCCATGACCCAATCACCTCCCACCAGACCCTATCTCCAACATTGGGGATTACATTTCAATATGAGTGGGGACTTATGATTTGGGTGGGAACACAGATCCAAACTATGTCACCCTGTTACCCTCCGAGTGGGGACCTCCAGATTTAACAACGTTAGGGAAATGGAGTAGGAGAGCCTCATGGTAATGATTCCTGTCTGACTAAGGTATAACAAAGAGTTACTAAAGAAAAATGAAAAAAGAGAGACAGAAAAACAGAAAGCAGGAATAAAAAGTTTTATAAATGCAAGAAAAAATATGTTTGCATGAATATGTCACAAGAAGTATCAAATGAATAAACACAATTTATGAAACATACATGTCATAGTCAATTTTATGTGTCAACTTGACTTGGCCATGGATGCTCAAATACCTGATTAAATATTATTTCTGGGACTGCCTATGAGGATGTTTCCAGGAGAGATAAGTATTGGAATGGATGGACTGAGTAAAGCAGACGGCATACTCCAACATGGATGGGCATCATTCAATCCATTGAGGGCTTGTATAGAACAAAAAGACAGAAGAATGCTGGGTTCACCTGCTCTCTGCTGGACTACTTGGGCTGGGACATCTATCTTCTTCTGCCTTTGATGCTTCTGGTTCTCAGGCCTGGGGATTTAGCCTGGAATCTACACCATTGACCCTCTCGCTTTCAGGCCTTTGAGCTTCACCTGGCCCTTCCTGCATGTCCAGATTGCAGACAGCAGATTCTGTGATTTCTTAGCCTCCATAATCATGCGAGCCAATATGTTATAATAAATATCTTTAAAAATACAGAGTTAATAAAATTTTCATCCTAATATAAATGTAAGCATTGTGACAGAGAATACTTTAGTCAGTCTCAAATCCTAAATTTGAGATTGAAATTTAAAATGGTTTAGGATGAGGAAACCACAGCGTCCTTATCGAAGGAGTGACTTACTGACTTCTACATCCAATATAGCTCCTCATATTTGACAATAAAATTGAAACAATAGTAGTTTAAATCTTGGCACAGAGAAATTACATGTCCCTGACCCGCTAATTTTCTGCAATCAGGATGCTAGACAATTAACTTCCTAAAGAAAACACATGGACAATTATGCAATGTTTTTGATAATGAAGAAATGTTAGTTCACTAAATGAAGTGGAATCTGAGGAAGCTATGAGAAGTATGAAGTTAATTATTATGAAAAAGAAATTTGAGCTGTATCTTAAAATGAACGCTCCTTAGGTCAGTCAGTAACTTTTAAAATTACTTAACTGAAAAAATTATTAACGTGTATCTTTACTTCCAGAGTCAATTAATTATCCAGATTTTTATTCCACTGCTCTCTATTGTTCTATTCAGACAACTATATATGGTCAAAGTTATATTTGCCTAAGTTTTTCTCCATGTTTGCTTCCATTGTTTACACAAAAAACTTAGGCTATTGTTTTACGTGAAAATAAAAAATAGGGAGTTACATGCAGTTCTTCTTCCTGCTGACCAAAGCAAGTTTTCTTCAGAGAGAGCAGTCCCATTTTCAACTTCTTTAAAGAATCCACTTTCTTTGTTCTTCCTGGACATATGTCTTTTGCTTGGAATGGGAACAGAAAAGGCGAGACTGCCTCTGGAGAAGCTGAAAGCAAAGTAGTGGGTCTGTAAGATCTCAACATAATCAACAGTAGCTGTGTATTCATAGGTGTGATACAGAATGCTGTCATACATCTCACCACCACTCCAAAGCGTTACCATGCTGCTTAGCACATTCAAGCCTCATCTCAGATCTTGCCGGGCTCATTAAGATGGAGAGTCTAAAGGACAAAACTAAATGCTTGCATGATGTTTAAATTGGGCAACAGAAATACAGTCTACTTAGAAAGTGGTGTCATGTTATTCCATTTTTCAAGAGTTTAATCCTCACATTGGTTGTTATTTGCTATGAAGACTCAAGGCATCATTTCACTTGATTTAGCCTAGCCCTACCACAGTGATGGCAAAATGAGTTATATTAGCCCCGCAGCATGCATCAGACAGTCTGAAAACATTCTAGATGATTACCATCGAATAAGAGAAAAGAGAGCCATCAAGCCTCATTGAGAGAGGCATGTCAAATCATCTACCAAGATCATTTACCACGCTGTTCATTGTTTTACTCACCAGACACCCTCACGCAGCTCTCTTCAGACCCTGTGTCAGCGAAATTACAAAATGTCCTTGGGATCATTCACACGCAGTTGAAACTATGAATCTTTAATCTGGAAATGCCAAATTTTCTGGGAAGAAAAGCATTTGAAAAATGCCTTACAATGTCATTATTTCCTGCCCTGAGGGCTACTGCCCCTTTTGAAAACCAATTTTTAGAAATTAGACTTTTTTCAATACTTTGTAAGTCCTTGAACCAATGTACAATGTCAGCTACAATATTTTATGTGTTTCAAGACAAATAAAATTCTTTTTTATTAATAGTTACATGTCTGGCCCTTAAAATGCTGTAAAATAAAATGCTTCGCTGTGTGAAAGGCTATCATGGGGTCATTGGATAAGTTACTAAAAATAGTTTTTCTGTTTTTAGGACATTTTAAGTTTAGCTTCTGCTGCTGTTGAAATAAAGAAAACCCTTAATTAACATTTCTGCAACTTGTCATTTTTTTGTCATCCTCTGTATAACTAGTTGAGTCATTACATGAGGGCAACTTTAATAAACAAATCTGGTAATTTTTTTGGATAACATTTTATTTTGTGTCTTCTTATAAATGAATATTTAATAATCTTTACATTCTGCAAAAAGATTTACACTTTCAAATGCTAGCCATGAATTAGTGGAAGCAGTACAACATTTTATAAAACACCTTTATTTATTTTTAAAAACACCCCAGTGTATAGAGGTTTCTTGCTGTTATTTTGTTTTTGTTTTTGTTTTCTGAGACAGAATCTCACTCTGTCTCCAAGGCTGGAGTGCTGTGGCGCAATCCTGTCTCACCGCCAACTTCACCTCCCGGGTTCAAGTGATTCTCCTGCCTCAGCCTCCCAAGTAGACAGAATTACAGGCATGCACCCCCACACCCAGCTAATTTTTGTATTTTTAGTAGAGACGGGGTTTCGCCATGTTGGCCAGGCTAGTCTCGAACTCCTGACCTGAAGTGATCTGCCTGCCTCAGTCTCCCAAAGTGCTGCGATCACAGGCATGAGTCACCATGCCCGGCCTTGTTTTTGTTTTTTGAGACAGGATCTCGCTCTATCACCCAGGCTGGAATGCAGTGACACCATCTTGGCTCATTGCAATCTCTGCCTCCCAGGTTCAAGCAATTCTTGTGCCTCAGCCTCCCAAGTAGCTGAGACTACCGGCACCTGCCACCACGCCCAGCTGATTTTTTGTATTTTTTATAGAGATGGGGTTTTACCAAGTTGCCCACGCTGGTCTCAAACTCCTGGCCTCAAGTGATCCCACCCACCTGGGTTCCCCAAAGTGCTGGGATTACAGGCTTGATCCTGGCCTGCTAATGGTCCTTGATATAATTAATGATTGGGTGTGATTTATATCGTGAATGATTACATGCTTTAAATAAGAATACATTAATAGATTTTTAAATCACACTTTAAGATCAAAAAAAGATTCTAAGGTATTTTAAAAGATTGAGGTCAGGCACAGTGGCTCACTCCTGTAATCCCAGCACTTCAGGCGGCCAAGGTAGGTGGACCACTTGAAGTCAGGAGCTCAAGACCAGCCTAGCAAACATGATAAAACTCTGTCTCTACTAAAAATACAAAAATTAGCCAGGCGTGGTGGCGCACGCCTGTAGTCCCAGCTACTCAGGAGACTGAGGCAGGAGAATCACTTGAACCTAAGAGGTGGAGGTTGCACTGAGCCAAGATCGTGTTACAGCACTCCAGCCTGGGCAACAGAGCAAGAATCCATTTCAATAAATAAATAAATAAATAAATATAAAAGACTGAGACATTTTTTAAGTGGTGAAAATATTTCATTTGAGCAAAGCATTCCTCAGCTAAAAAAAAAAAAAAAAAGTTTTGAATTTTCTGACTTAGGAACAAGTAATGTACTGAAAACTGATGTTTAAGTGTCAATATGCAAAATAAATATTTACATTTCCCTAAGTACATGTCATAAATTGCAAAGTAACTAGAAAGGAAACTATTGATCTTCAGCTTATCTGCCTTTGTGCAGATATTTACCAGGTTCAATATTTGACAAACTTGTCTAACCATAAGAACCTCCTGGGCCCCTGGTTAAAATACTGATACCCAGAAGTAATTTAACATGTCATGACATATGTTTAGAAAGGTCTCCTGTTTGAATTAGAGGAGTGTTCTTCAACTTTGAATCACATAGGAACAATGTTCATCACATTGAAGAGGTCTTGTGAAAATGCAGATTTAGATTTATGTACTACAAGATTCTGGGTGACGTTGTTCTGCAGACTACATCTTGAGTAGCAAAGCATTGCAGAAGCATGCAAGGTCCCAGAACAGAGCATCTTATCTAGCAGGTCCTCCACAAACGTTTATTACTCAATCAGAATCTAGCTAGGTGCAGTGGTATTAAATGTCTTTTTTTCTTTTCTCCTTTCTTCTCCCTTGCCCTAGCTTGGAGCTGTGCATAGAAATTATTTTATTTTATCCTGTAAATTGAGCACTTCTGTTTGTTTTATAGAGGTGTGTGCTTTCTGTTGGGTATCTTTCTAAGAGCCATTATGGTGTGACTCATCTTTCTGATAGTATTTATTTCAAATTTTAATTTATTCAGCTGCTTCAATCACATTCATAAGTTATCTTTTAGAATACCTTCTCTCCTTCACACTTACCTTGGCCAGAAACCTAATTATCTAAATACTTGTAAGAGAACCAAGAAAGTATGGACTAATGGTTTAATTTAAAAAGCACAAAGAAGGAAGAAATGGATGTGATTTTTTTCTTGTAAACAGGAATTTAATCACCTAATAGAATCTCTTAGAAAAGTATCATTCCCAAATCTGTTCTTGATTTTGAATACTAAATTGTTCTAAATCCACCTAACTGTTGTTTAAACCTATGACACCATGGAGAATGTGAGAACAATACCATCTATTAATCTCTTCAAGAATAAGCTCAAAAACGAACTCCACCAATTGATGTGGAAAGCATTTCATGCATGGGACGTTCTAACCCGGGAAATGGTAAAGAGCTGGCATAGCAAAGGTGGAGGGGCTAAGGAAGAACACTGAGAGATGGGACAGGGATGACTTGCCATTCATGCGTCACATGAAAAACACCCAAAGGTTTTGGAAAATCCATAAATAACCTAAATTCTCTTTTCTCCTGGCCCGTCCAGCTACCCAAAGTCAAAAAAGAAAGAAAGAAAGAAAGAAAGAAAGAAAGAAAAAAGTCCTAAACAGCCTCTTTGCTATGTCTCAGCTAATCAGCAGCTCACATAAGAAAAAGTAAATAATATTCACTCTTTCAAATTGTTCCTCTCTCCACTTTTCCATATATAAATCAGGGATTTGTTTGGTGAAATGAATTTATTACACACTCTATTGATTGTATAAGTAAAATAATGTGCTAAAAATTAGCTACATGTCTTTTTATTATTCTTTGAAAAAAGAGAAGGGTTCAGTTTGAAGTATCTAATTCATGACAGTCAGCCTGAACTATTAAAAGGATGTCAGGCAGAACAGAGCAAACATGTCCTTTTTGCTACAGAATGCCAACATTATATCAACAGGTAACAATCACAGGATAAACCTGTTTGCCTAACAAGATAAAGAACTTTCTTAAAATCAGAATTCCAATAAAGTCTCTCATTCAAATTCAGGGGTTATATAACTTAGAATGGGACAAATAGCACTTATATTTTAATCTCTAATTTTTGTCTGTCTGCACCACTTCAGGCCAGGAACTATTTCTTATTCGTTCTTCCCTCTCCTGCACCTAGGAGAGTGTCTAGCTCATCTTCATTACACAAATTTTATTGAGCAGTACTGAAAGGCACAGATTTAAGACTTAGGAAACTTTAGCCCTTGTCGTGTTGAGTGAACAAATGAATCATCAGTTTCAAGCTTACTTAATGTTTCCCACATGTCATGATTAATGGTCAGACTAAATCTTGGTTCCTCTCTCTCTCTCTCTCTTTTTTTTTTTTTTTTTTTTTTTGAGACGGAGTCTCGCTCTGTCACCCAGGCTGGAGTGCAGTGGCACAATCTCAGCTCACTACAAGCTCCGCCTCCCAGGTTCACGCCATTCTTCTGCCTCAGCCTCCGAGTAGCTGGGACTACATGTGCCTACAACCACGCCCAGCTAATTTTTTGTATTTTTAGTAGAGATGGGGTTTCGCCATGTTAGCCAGGATGGTCTTGATCTCCTGACCTCGTGATCCGCCCACCTCAGCCTCCCAAAGTGCTGGGATTACAGGCGCGAGTCACCGCACCCGGCCGGTTCCTGTCTCTTAATCCAATTTCCCAGGGTCTTTATTGAAAGCCCTCTGTTAAGAACTGAGCAGTTTCTTATATCCTATCAGTGGTTTTGTCACTTCCTTTTTTTTTTTTTTTTTTTCCTACCAACATGCGCCTCTCTTTCTCTAAGTGAAGTTGCATAGTTTTTTTCTCTAAGCTGTAAACAACTACACTTGGGATCCCCAGCCTTCCCTTCATTACCTTTATGACTATGCCTTTGTGTCAGTGGTTGGCCAGAGACAAATAGTAATAATAGAAAATCAATATACTGTATAGGGAGAAGTGGAAAAGTGGCTGGATATAAGTTTTACATTAAGGTTCAGTCTATACACACTTATACAGATTAGATGTAATTGATAGATTATCTTAGTACTATTCACACAACATTATTTGCACCTTCCTGAGAGGATTCTACCCTCCCATGATTCGTGGAACTATCTAAACAACTTCCTAGGAATGATCTTCTCCCTTACTCCTACACAGTCAAACTACATGCAAAGGTGCCCAGCACATGGTTAAAAAACAATACTACCTGTGCAAATACAGATGCTACTCAACTTATAATGGGGATACATCCTGATAAACCCATCATAAGTCAAAAAATACATTTAATACCCTGATAAGCCCATCGTAAAGTCACAAAAGCATAAGTAGAACCATTGTAAGGAACCTTCTGTATAAGATATCAAGACAAATAAAAGAGAATATCACACATACTACTTGTGAACTTTAATAACTCTGAACACAAACATCTTGACTACAATAATTGGATAGATGATCTTTAATTCATGTCTTTATGAAAATAGCAAAAGAATATATTGAGAATGATTGAATCAAATTTGCTCTAACAAAACCTTGCTTCTCAGTGTGACCCCTGATCGTCAGCATTGAAATCACCTAGAAGCTTCCTAGAAATGTAGAAACTAGGGCCCACCCCAGACTTACTAACTCAGAATCTGCATTTTTAACAAGGTCCCAAGACAATCAGTACCCACATTATATTCAAGAAGCTACTGTAATGAATATGCACTAAGTATTGATCACACTCCAGTTCCTTCTTAGAAAAGAACTCATGGCAGGGCTTAACCAGTGTGACTAAAGGAATGATCTCACTGTTGGTCTGTCCTAAATTTTCCTTTGTGTCTACGCTGAACTGAGATTCGTCAGGGCCTTTAACACTAGGATTTAGTCTTTCTTTATGCGTGCACTCAAATTAGAGCCTTTGTCATCTAAGTCTTTACAGATGACATCTCTCAACAATGCTGGGAGTGTGGCCTAAAGCAATGTAATACTAAGTGAAGTCAGAAAACTGGCTGCCCGTCTGCAAATTGTTTGTTACTTGTCTGCCATAAGATAGCAACTTTGGTAGAATATGCGTGATGACATAAGAAGCTTGTGCCAAAATGTAAATCACCTACATCACTAGGCACACTCTTAATTTCAGCTGCTATTTTTTCTTAGTAAAACTTCTTTAATGAAGGAAGTAGCATGTTGATTTCTACTCAAGCATAGCTTGTTACCTCCTTGTGGACAAGAACTTTGAATAGCACAGGCAAAGTGATTAAATGCAGAAGGCTTCTCTACATGCTACATTGTGAACGTGGTTAATCACAACAGGCCCTACATATTAGAGCACAAATTAATTATGACTACAGATTAACTGCTTTGTTAACTCCATAATTTCTCTTGGGTTCACAGCTAGATTCCCAGTACCTGGCACAGAGATGGCCTTCAGTGTCTGTTGAGTGAATGAACTGCCTAGCTCAACTCTCGCTGCTTACCTGTTGTTGTAGTTGTTGCTTCTGGCTTGGGTTTATAAAGTTCCTGAGGTATGCGTACTGTTGGTTTTACCTAAAGAGGCTTCAGCAGAAGAGAATGTAGGGAGCAATCACACAAGAACTAGAAAAGACAAGGAAGGTTTTTTTTTGTTTTTGTTTTTTTATTATACTTTGAGTTCTAGGGTACATGTGCATAACGTGCAGGTGACAAGGAAGGTTTTATGAGGAAAATGAAGATTAATCTAGAATTTGAAGGAAAAATGGGACCCATATCAACAGCATAGAGAAAAGGGGATTCCTGGCAAGGAGAACATGGAATTTTGTGGAATGCGCAGAATGTAGGAGGTAGGAATACATATGGCATTTCAAGGAATGAGTGTGCCATATATCAAGAGCCAAAGACAAAGGCAATGGAGTACTGGGAGGAAGTGTTAAGAATTATGAATGGACCGGATTCTTACTATAACATCTTTGTTTTTTTCCCTAATGTGCTTCCAAACTTGCCTCTTTTATTAAATGATATTCATAACAAAAACAATACTAAAGTCCTTCCTTGCCTGTTTCCTCTATACACATAAAACTTAAACATTTAAATAAAAGTAGAAAAATTGTGACTTTTATTAAAGCTTCAGGAGTAAGATTTCACATACAGATGACACATATTCTACAATGTAAAATTTAGAGCATTACTAATGCATATTAAATACTACATCAATCTTTCAAGTTAGAGTACACAGAAGACAAAAATAGGTGCAATTTGGAAAGAACAAAGGTGAACTTGAAGCATACAGTGAATAGGCACAGATCAGTCACACATTTTAGCAGATATTCACGTGCATATTGAAATAAGCCTCCTTTTCCTTCATTTGTGCCAACAAGTCCATTTATCCTTTTTAAGATGCTCCAGTAATGATAGGGTTGTGGGGGGGCTAACTGATGTGATCTAATTTTTCAGACTCAGGAGTTTTGGAGAAAGGTCAGTGTAGCAAAAAACTGCCCACTAGAAATAACATACATAAACTGTCAGAAAAGGGTGCAAGCCAGAAGATAAAGCAATTCAGATTGCTTCCCTTCTTTTCCAAAATTCTTGGGGAAAAAAAAAAAAATTCATTACGCATAAGAAGTATAGCTAAATACTTAACTGAAGCTAAAACAAAATCATGTTTTTTAACAGTTCAGGCGAATTTCAAGCCATCCAGGTCACAGGATAATGATGTCCTCCAAGTATGACCTACAGGGAACTTTTCTTCTCATTAATAAACAAGCTACAGCAAGAAAATTAATTTATGCAACACATTTACTTGTTGATGCCCTTCGAGAGTGTAGCATTTCAGTAGTCACTGTGTACACGAGAAAGAGCAGAAGAAAACATCAAAGCTAGTTATTTGATGTTTGTTTGTTTGTTTTTCCCCCAGAGAAAACAGAGGTAATCCAACATTAGACAGAATTTGTCAAGATTACTAGATGTACATTCAAAACATCCATCAACAAACCAATTGAGTTAGTTACATATAAGAGTGTCCCCTCTGACTCATATTCTTCAGGACTCCCTGGGTGCCTTTTTAAAATTTAAGTCTGATATTGCCTGTTTCATAACTTACGGGGCAGTGCCCTCATTCCTTAGCATGTCATGAGAACTTCTAAATCCCAGTTCTGCCTGATTATTCATCCTGGTTCCACTCTTGTGCCAGTCACGTCATACCTAATCCTCCACCGTTGCTACCACCAGTGTGTGAATGCATCTCACCTGTGTGCATTGTACCACGATTCTCCCAGTGCCTAGAATGAGACCACACCTTTTTCACCCTAAAACAGAGCCATTCAATTGTGGAAACTCAACTCAGGCACCTCTTCCTTCCTGTCTTACTACATTTCCTGACCATTGAATGGCTCCTTAAGACTTAACTCCTCTTATTTTTGCAGTGATTAGATGAAATACTATATGTAAATTATTTAGCACCATGCCTGAAAGTAGTAAATAACCATCATTATATAACACGTTATTATAATTACACTGGAGAGACAATATAACATGGTGGTTAAATGAGTAAAACTTGCCATTACACTGCCTGTCTTTCAGTACTTATTGTTCTGTGAATTTGGTCAATTTAACGGGCCCTCCCCTCTGGGTCAGTTTTCTTACCTGCAAAATGGGTACAATAATAGTTTCTACCTCACGGGGTGTTTGTAAGAGTTGAATGAGTTAGTACAGAGAAAGCACTTAGTGTCTACCACAAAGTAAGTATGCAATAAATGTTAACTGTGCGGCTGCTACTGATGTTCTTTTTAAACACTTTAATAAAAAATTTCAAATATATGCAAAATTAGAGACAATGGTATCCATATACTGAACACCCAGCTTTAGCAATTATCAAATTTTGCCATTATTATTTGTTTATCTATTTCTCTTTGGTCTGTTTTTCATTAGTGTACTATTTTAAAGCAAATTCCAGACATTATCATCAGTTTCCCTTTAAATGCTTCTCGAAACAATGATGACTTTCTACATAGAACCACAGTACCTTTTACATCCCTATCTTGTAAATACGTCTAAATAAGGTATTTAATTGAACTTATTTATTTTCCTATCTTTCCTTCTGAGCTGTAAATCCTTGAAAGCAGTTGTTGTGATATTTAATTCATTTAAGCTGTAGCTCACTGGCTAGAACATGGTGATAGTGCAATAAATGTACTTTTTAAAGAGAGAGAGGAAAGTGAAAAAGAGAAAAGGGAGAGAGTTAAGGAGGGGGGAGTAGGAAGGGCTCATATAACAAAATAAGACGTTAAACAAATGTTGACCTTAAAATAGATGTAGTACAACTAGTGCCAGAATAGCAGTAAGTACCAAATGCTGTGATCCTAGAGAGGTGTCTCAGAAACCTATGCACGGCCAGGTTTAATTTGCCAGCAGGTTGTTACTTCACTGACAGGTCAGGTAGAGAAGAAGAAAGCAAAAATAAAAGAGTGTATTATTCTGTATCACAGTGGTATCAGAGTGTTTATTTTGGAGTCTGTGTCTATTTCTCATTTCCAATAATTTACGATATTACTTATCATTATTAAAGGAACCTTATTTTTAAAGCCCTGTGACACCTAGGGTGAAGCAGAGAGTTTGCAAAGTTTAAACATCAGATTGTTAAATTCTGGAGTGGCTTTAACTAGCTCTGTGATCTCGGGCAAGTTACTTGCTTTCTCTGCTTCAGTTCTTCATTTTTAAAGTGTGACAGGATTAGCACCTATCTTATAGGCATGACATGCTTAGAGCAATACCTGATACATGAAAAGAATTTTTAAAATTTTATATGTTATTATCTGGTTATAAGAGAACAACGAAATAAAACAAATATGAAGCTCGCCCATTTAAAGAAAACAAAAAAGAGTGATTTCATTTAAGATACTTCCTCTGCCATGGAATTGCTAAATGAAACTTTGCAACAATTCCAAAAGAACTTGCCTCAGGGAGTAGGATTGGATTTTGCCAAACTGAAGATTTCAGAATTGCCAACTTTTTGGTTGTAATTCATCCTTACCTCTGTCTAACGTGGTTGCGAAGGGAAAGAAGACATCATAATTGTACGAAAGGGTTTTAACAGGGTTTTTTGTTTGTTTTTACTAATTGTTTCAGGGCATTTGAGGCAATTGTAAAAGCTTACACATGGTAACCACTACATAAATACTAAAGTGATGGCTTGGTACAAAAAATGGCTTTATGATGAATAAAATCACAAAAAGACTTGAAAAAGAGTTATAAAAATCATCCATAATTGAGTGCCAACTTTGGGCCTAATGTTTTATGTAGTAGGTAGAACCCAGTAACTGCCAATTATTTGGCAGTTTTGACGTTTGAAAAGTTTGGACAAAATACATTTTTTCTATTCCTCCAGATAGTAGGGTTCTCATTTTTCACAGAGGAAATTAGGGTTTAGATAGATAAGGGACTTGTATAAACCACGTGCTACAAAGTGACCAGGTAGAAACATGAGCCCAGGTTTTCAGGCTCATCTTATTAGTGGCTAATTCCAATGTCCTTTGCATATGTAGGAAATGTTTGCTATAATAAAGAAGAAGTTGAGCGATAAGATATTAAATATTTTGAAAAGGGTAAATATTTGCTGATTTAGCAAAGGAAGCACAAAGCATTGAGTACTTTAGCAGAAGAAATGGATTAAAGATGTGAGACCCATGTCACATAAACCAAAGACCATTTCTCCTCCGGATAATAATGAGATTGTCACATCTATGAATTTCTATGTGTGTATTCCATTGTACATCCTCTCTCTCTAAATTTTAAAAAGTTATGATCATGGCTGGGCGCAGCGGCTCACACCTGTAATCCCAGCACTGTGGGAGGCCGAGGCGGGCAGATCACGAGGTCAGGAGATCCAGACCATCCTGGCTAACATGGTGAAACCCCGTCTCTACTGAAAATACAAAAACAAAATTAGCCAGGTGTGGTGGCGGGCACCTGTAATCCCAGCTACTCGGGAGGCTGAGGCAGGAGAATGGCGTGAACCCGGGAGGCGGAGCTTGCAGTGAGCGGAGATCGCGCCACTGCACTCCAGCCTGGGCGACAGAGCGAGACTCCGTCTCAAAAAAAAAAAAAAAAAAAAGTTACAATCATGTTGATATGCAAAGGGATTTTGTGTGTTTGTTTAACTTTTTGAGGAGAAAGTGAGAAAGAGAAAATATTTTACATTCCAAGAGAGAAGCACTTTGGAGAAACTGAAGCAAAAACTGGGAAGAAGACAGGGCCAACCAGTGGAAAGTACCCCAGGCTGAAAGAGAAGAGCACTGAGCCCTGACCTACTTCTCACTAATGGCTGTGAACCTCTCATAAATTCCTTACCCTTCCTGGTCTTCAGATTCTTCTTCTATAAAACAAGATGGCTTGAGAAAGACTCTCTGCGGTTTCTTGGAGTTTTTACAATTTACCAATCTTGTGAAATTAGACCATTACTTATCTTTAAATGTTTTTGCAAAGTGTTAAGATGGAAGAAATAAACTGGTAAAATATAAAATAGTTTGCAATCACAAATATTTTCCATATTTAATTATAGTTTATTTCTCATAGAAGTGTAAATTGAGGTGGGTTACAGTGGTAAAACAATATTAGACCAGTTTGAAAATAAAAAGCTAGAAAGTTCTATGCACTTACATATTTTGTGATAATCAGATATTAGTCACCATTCTTTACATAAACCCAATGTTACTAATTACTTAAGCTTTAAGATGAATGCCAACATTTTGATTTATTCACATCCATAACATAATTTGGAGAACCTAGAAATTTTTTTGTTTTTACATTTGCGCAATGACATTTCAGGTTTATTTGGTTTTAGAGTTCCTTCTTTTCTTTCAACATGATGCTGAGAAATACAAGTAATAGGATAATCACAGGTTCATTCCTAGCCATCACTTTTGCCTGTCAATATCCTAATTACTTCCCTACTCCACTTAGATGACTCAGAGTCCATGCCATGAATACTGATGATGAGAGATGATGCAGTGGGAAGAACTTATTGTAACGCCATCCTGTCCTTTAACTTTCATTGTTTCTCCAGCCAAGAATTTAAGGACACAAGTTAGAAGAGAGTCTGGTCATCAAAATAAAATTCATTAGCCTTTTAAAATATGTCAGGCTAATAGGACAAGCAGCCTGCAAGGAGAAGCATCCCTGACTTTGCTGGACAGCATTTCCAATTATCAGCATCTTCTGGCATTTTAAGTTATAACTGAATATTCTCAAATAAACGTTGCAAGAATATGAAGTGTAGCATAAGTATTATCTTTTCAGTGACGTCTAATCTTATTTATTTACAGAGAGTGTATTCTATTTTAAATCATATATTTATAGAACATCAAAATTCACACATTTGATAAGTTTTTTGAAGAGCCTTTTCCATTGGAGTATAAAGATGGAAATTTTGTTAATGGCATTTGATTGGTATTCCATTTTCCTTTAATACTTGAAAATGTTATGTTGCTCATATTTTAAGCAGGAATGGACCTATTAACTACCATGGAATCAATGTATAGTTATTCACGAAAATAAAGCAGAAAGAATTTTTAAATAAATATTCACTCTTTATTTACAAAGATTTATTAGGTCTCTGCTATGTGCCAGTCCTAGAGAAATACGCTAGCGATGGCCTGGATCCTTTAGAAGCTTACAGTGTCTTGGGAGAAGTGCACACAGAATGATTAAACGAATCAGGAGATGGTGAGCTCCATAGCTGATGTACACACAAAAAAATAATGGGTGCATGAAAGAGGGTCACCTTATTTCTTCTGATAAGGTTATGAAGGTATCCTAGAAGAAAAACATCTGAGCTGACTCTTAAAACGGCAAGAGAATATTCCCATATGAAGAAAGGGGAGCAGGCCATCTCAGGCAGAGGAGATGTCAATAGATTTTCAGCAAGTGTGGAGAGTGTTTAAGGACTGATTGTCAGGTCAACGTGGCCCAAGTGAAAATGGTGAAAGTTAGTTGGGCCCAACTGCGCAGGTCATGAAGTCAGATGGGAGGATGGCTCCCATCTCATCTGGGAGGAAGAGATGCCTTCCTTAGGCATCAAGTGCTTTCTTCTTAAAGCTGCGGTTATTTCAGCACTGTCTAAATTTGTGTTTTCCCAATTGTCAGAGACTACAGTCAGACTGCCTCTTGGATTTCAATAATCTTTGATTTACCTGTTTACACCTTTCACATTCTTGTTATTTTTGCATTTTAACTTGTAGAAGCTCTTTATAAATATGAGTAGTCATCCTTTGTCATTTTTGTTATGCTCATACTTCCATAGTACTTTGCTAGTTTTGTTATTTTTGTCTATGATTTTACCCCATACACAAGATTTATTTTATAAGTTTAGCTAACAAATACTTATTATGTGCAAGGTTTTGTCCTAATGTTCTTTACAAATGTTAACACATTTAATCTTCATAACAACCCTGTGGGGATGGTATTAACATGCCTACATTAAGGTAAGAAAACGGAGCCACATCTTGAAGGCCATGTAACTTCCCAAGGCCTCAGTGTGGTAGGTGTGAGGCCAGGAAATGCTTTAAAGCCCTGCTTTCAGCCTCCGCTAAGCTGTTTTCTTTCAAATTTGTCTTCTGTTCCTTTATGGTACCCGTATTTTACATCTTATTAAAGAAGGCCTTGCCCAGCTCAGATTATAAAATAACCTCCTAGACATTCTTCTAATAATTTTATAGTTCTGTGACTTTTGGGTTTAGAACTTTAATCAATCTGCAATGTATTCTTGTGCATGATTTGAGTTAGAAACCTTCTCAAATGTTATATTATTTATTGCAGTCACCACTGTTTCTCTCATTTATTTGAAATGATAAATTCCTTATTGTAAAATAGATTTTCATATATGCATGCATTTCTTTATAACTTTTTAATTATATTTCACTGTTCAATTTGTTCATTCCTTCACTAATACCATACATTGTTCTAATTACTGTTACTTTTTAGCATTGAAATTGATGTTTAAGTGTTCCCTTTTTAAAAAATATTTGTCACTGTTCTCATTTATTTATAAACTCCTCCAAATAAATATATAGAATTAGTGTCATACATTTTATAAAGTTGGTTTGTTTTGGTGGAGGGGGTTAAATGTTGACTTGGGATGCAATAAACTTATAACATTAATTTGAAGAAAACTGATATTGTCAAAATAATTTTTTCATACTAGAATATGGGGTGTCTTTTCATTTATTAAGGTCTTTCTTGTGTTTCACCACATTTTTAGTTTTTTTCTTAAGTCTTACACAGTGTTTGGTAAGCTTATTTCTAAGTATTTTATCATTGTTTTCCACTTTTAATGAGATTTCAAATTCCATTAAAATTTCTAATTGGATCCTGCTGATGTATAGAAACACTATTAATATTTGCATGTCTTTCTTGTGTATAATTGCTATATTAAATTATCTTACTAATTCTAGTCGTTTTTCAATTAGTTATCTTGGAATTTTTCGTAGTCATATCCATGAAAATTGTTAGCTTTATCTCTTCTTTTGCAATGTTTACACTTTTTAATTATATTGTCTCGTTGTGGGTAAGTACTTATAATGAAACTATTCGTGACAATATTCTTAATTTTCTAGTTCCTGGTTTTAATTGAAATTCTTTGTATATTTCACCAGTTAGATTGTTCTTACACAGTGGTTTGATTTTTATTCCTAGACTAGTTATTCCATTTTCACATTTAAATGACACTTTGGCTGCTTTAGATTCTCAATCCTTTGTCTCAGAACTTTCTAGCATCTTTCCAAACATAGTATCCTGTGTTTTAGGCAAGCCTGAGACCAGTCTGAGAGTTACTCCATTGCGCTACCTTAGAATTCTCCACTCTCTTCCGTGGTTTTTAAAATTCTCTTCATTCTTGACATTCAAAGATTTTATCCAAATTTCACCTACATGTGTGTAGATTTGGAGTTAGGTTCTCCAGATAAAATACCAGACACTCAGTTAAATTAAAGTTCAGATAAATAACAAATAAAAACTATTTCCCAGCTGTATGCATTCTTAGTTACCCAATCTGATAATTCTAATGGGGTATTGACTGTTGTTATATTATTATTATTATTAATTATTGTTATTACTGTCTGGTAGTCAATGGGCTGTCTTAAAATAAAGTCCTTTTTCAGATCAGACCAATGTTTTTCAGTTACTTCTCTGACACAGTGTAGCAGGTCGGAAAACTGGTTCTTAAAATCATTGTGTATATTGAATGTGGTCTTACATTTAACTCCCAGACAAGCTGTTCATAATTTGATAGTATGTCTTAGGCTCTTAGATGCTCACATGCTAGAATAAGACAAAAAAAAATTAGGCCGTTTCTTTTCCTCCTTTATTCTCTGTTCTTTTCATCTGGAAAAACAGATATTGGAAATTCTTCATCTATTCCCTATGTCTCATAACTTTTCTATTAAATGTATATATTTTTGTCTTTTATGCCTCATGTTTTGGGAGTTTATCTTCACCCACATTAATTTTAATACATATGCCTAATAAAGTTATTTAAAATTTCTACTTTTAATGAGATTTCGAATTCCATTAAAATTTCTAATTGTATCTTGCTGACATATAGAAAAGCTATTAATGTTTGCATGCCTGTCTTGTATGTAATTGCTATATTAAATTATTTTATTAATTCTAGTGGTTTTTCAATTAGCTGTCTTGGGAATTTTTCTTAGTCATATCTATGAGCATTTTTAACTTTATCTCTTCTTTTACAAAGTTTACACATTTTAATTATATTGTCTCATTATGGATATGTACTTATAAAAACTATTTGTAATAATATTCTTAATTTTAAATTAAGAATTTTTTAAATATATTAACCTTACATGTATAAATTTATTAGGTCTGATAATTTTATTAAAATTAAAAATGTTAAATTTTAGCTAAATGTTAAATTTAGCTATCACGGTTTTAATTTCAAAAATCTTTTCTCTTGATCTTAGGTTATTTCTTTTTCATAGCAATTTGTTCTTGCTCTATGACTTTTGAGTTCTTTTCTGTTTTAACATTATTGTGAGTTCCTCTAAGATTGATCAACTTTCTCCTTTTACATAAACATTTTGGATGATTTTCCTCAAATATCTGGTGAATCTTGATTTCCATTCTTATTATGTTATTAATATTTATAAATGAAGTATTGGTTTATCAATGTAGGTAACTAAAGTGGTTTTAACAATAGTTATGAAAGGATGATTTTGCAGTATGCTTCTTCCCTGAATAGGAGAGAGAAACGTGTGGGTCTGGTTTTCCTTTTCTTATTATGCAAGCAGGAGGAACCAGAAAAGCAGGGGCACTTTCAGGATTGCCAAAGCAAGTGCCCGTCTGGGTGATACTTTTAAGATCAAGTGCTTTGGCAAAGGATGAGGTAATATTCAAAGACAATAGCATCACTGTTTTCAGAACTTCATTCAGAGCCATTACGACAAATAATTTGGTTGCAAGGGTGTTTGATATCTGAGATAACATAATGATACTTAGCATTCTCTCTGTCTGTTCACAATTGTCTGCAAAAAGCAAAGGAAAGCATAGAGGTCATGGATTGTGTTATTTTTCATTTGTGGGAGTAGAATACATGTTCTTATTTTGATATTAAAATTAGGAAGGATTAGTGGTCAAAACTGAAAGTATACAGCTTTAGTGTGACATAATTCAGTTTCGTATAAGAGTGCTCCAAAGTACTTTGTATTGTGCTTGCAATGTTTCTGTAAGTTAAAATTATTTAATAAAAAAGGATTTTTTTATAATCAAGGACTCTAAAGATGGAAACTTATAATTAGATTTAGGTTTAACTTAAAGTGACAGAAAACACAAAATATTACTGTTTCAAATAAGATAGAATTTATATCTTACCTACATAATTGAAGTGGTCATCCAAGCCTGGAATGGTGCTCCTTGGTGCCAGGAATTTGGGTTCGTTCTGTCTTGCAGCCTCTCCATGCAGGAATTCCATGTTCGGGTCAGCCCATGGTCTAAGACAAATGCTGGAATTTCAGCAGTTCCATTCACATTCCAGCCAGCAAGAAGGAGCAGATGATTGCCAAAAAGTGCACTCCTTTCCTTTAGGAACACTTTCTAAAAGTTTTACTTTCTTCCTGCATCCCGGTGTCTAGGAACTGGTCACATAACCAGATCTAGCTACAAGGAAAACTAATAAATACAAAAGCTGATAATTACTCCTCAGCATTCCTGTGCCTACTAAAAATCGTAATTATTGTAGAAATTGGATATTGAAGACAATGAAGAGTATTTGCCACACCATTTGAACAGGGCAGTGTTTGTTGAATCTCGTGAAGCTCATATTCATCCATTCCAAAGACATCCGTGGGTGCTTATCATGTACGGAGCACTGTACTAGGGCTTGAGATTAAAATGTTGAGAATGACACACTTGGTCTCTGTGCTCGTAGAGTTTTAGGCTAACGGGAAAGGTGGGGATTCAAGACCTAATGAAACATATTTGAATATTAATGAAAGCTAAGAGACTGTGAAGAGGGAAATTATCACATGTTCTGAGAATGTTTCACAGAAGGACTTTGCCAAGCCAGGGAAGGATGATGATGATCTAAGAAGGCTTTCCTGAGGACATGATACATGTACTCAAATCCAAAGGATGAATGGGAATATGCAAAGGAGAGGCTAGAGTGGGAATATCAAAGAAGACAGTATATACACAAATCTCACAGTGAAAGGAATAATAATCCAGTTAAGAAACTGAAAGATCTTTATGGCTGGAGTACAGCAAACAAGGGGGAAAGCAGGAGAAAATGAGACTAGAAAGGTTCTCAAGGTTAAAATAATGTAGAATCAAATGCAGGCCACATACAGTTATTTGTGTCATTAAAGGGTTTGAGGCAGAGAGCAACATGACCTGTTTTACACATCGAAAAAATGTTCTGAATGCAATGTAGAAAACAACTGGATGAGTGTAAGAGGAGACTATGCTAGGAGTTCAGGCAAGGTGGGAGAGAGAGCAATGTGGACAGAATCAAGAGATATTCAAGAGATTAAAAACAGTAAGACCTGATGATAATTTAGATAAGAAAGAATGAAGGGAAAAGAGGAGTTGAAGGTGATTCCCACATTTCCAGATTGTACAAATGGATGGATGGTGGACCATTTATTTTCTGAAAAAGAGAAATATCAAATAACCAATTAGGGGCAAGATGTTGATTTTTAGTTTGATTTAAGAGCCTTGAGTTTGCAGTGCCTTTCTGACGTTCAAGTAGGCATTTCAGGTAGGCATTAAATATACAAATCTGGAACACTGAAAAAATAGCAAGCTTAGAGAAACAGATTTGAGAGGTTTTCTGCACATAGGTAGTTGGTAACTAAATCACAGTTTCAGAGAGGAGCCCCTACAGAGATAGCAGGGAGAGAGTTGAAAAAAGACAAGAATCTAGGACTTGAATATGAAAGGCAGGCAGAAGAAGGGTGGCAGAAGGCAGCAATGGAGACTGAGGAGGATGGGTGAGAAGGTAGGGTTCTGTTGGGAGTTTGTACTGTGATAGAAGCCGAGGGATTCTAAAGCACTAAACAGGCAAATTCTTCCTTGACTTACGAAGTCAAGGAAGAGGAGGGCTGGAAGAAAAAATTGAGAATACAGAAGGGATCTGAAATGTTACTGCAAGGATGAGATGTGACAAGTATCTCTTAAAGATGGTGGTGGTGGGTCTGTCTGTGTATCTTTGTTATGCAACAATATTTGAACCATTTGGGGAGATGTCAGTCAAAGAATACAAAATTTCAGTTTGGCAGGAGGAATAAGTTCAAGAGATCTATTGTATATCATGGATGCTTAGTAACAATATATTGCGTACTTGAAAAATTTCTTAAATCCTAAGTATTCCCACCACACACAAAAAAATTGTGTGAGGTAATGCAATGTTAATTAGCTTGATTTAACCATTCCACAATATACACATATATCAAAAAATTATGTTGTACAGTATAAATATATACAATTTTTATTTGTCAGTTAAAAGTAAATGAACGAATGAATTAACTAAAATATTTGGATCACTCTGAAACTGAATTCTGAAATGATGCTAAAAGGACTTGACTTTGTTAAAGACAGAATTTTCTTAGAATATATGGAAATAGTAATTAGTGCCTAAAAACTATATTCAGTATTTTGATATTGACCTCAATAAAAAATGTGTAATCAATTTTTGAACTTCTAGTCACTCAGGGGACAGACAGAATGGTTACTCTTTGCTGTCCTAAAGCAAAGGTAGCATATGGGCTTGTCCCAGGAACAACCAGTTGGTCTTCAACTAAAAAAGTGGATATTTCCATCAGGGACATTTGCCTGGACACCACCATGTTAGATTCTAAAAATTAAAGGTGTGTCCCACCCCAACTTTGCCTTTGGTCCCTGAAAGAATGGACCTGGGGGCCGGGCACGGTGGCTCACGCCTGTAATCCCAGCACTTTGGGAGGCCAAGGCGGGTGGATCACGAGGTTAGGAGATCGAGACCATCCTGGCTAACACAGTGAAACCCCGTCTCTACTAAAAAAAATACAAAAAATTAGCTGGGCGAGGCGGAGGGCACCTGTAGTCCCAGGTACTGGGGAGGCTGAGGCAGGAGAATGGTGTGAACCTGTGGTGGAGCCTGCAGTGAGCCCAGATCGCTCCACTGCACTCCAGCCTGGGAGATGGAGCGAGACTCCTCTCAAAAAAAAAAGAGTGGACCTGGGTTTGAGAGAGGAGAATAGTGAGGGTCATCCCTCTTCATCTCAGGAGGAATTAACTAGTTATTTCACTAACTCTGGGAAGAATTTGCCTTTAAAATTATACCTTTTGGAAAACTTTACCATATAATTATCTTCCTTCAAAATGTGAATTATTTTATCTTTTTCTCACTTTAGCTTTTCAAAAATTTTGCATAAGGAGCCCTATTCAATTATCTTCTTCCGTAATTAAAACATTTTAGTAGGTGTGCAACCAAAATGCCAAACTAAGACAAATCTTGTTTTTTTAAAAGAACATTATAATTTCAATTGTTCTAATAATTATTATTTTATAGAGCAAATTATATATGAATGCAATTTTCAAAGCAAATGAAAACATGATAAAACAAATTCATGGTTTTTCTATACTGCTACAAATTTGGATAATTTCAAAGTGATTATCTTACATTTGGCTTTTTACCCTGGAAAATATTAATATTAGAAAAACTGCAAAATTTTGGAATCTAGACTAAAGAACGATAGATTATGATAATAACTGTTTACTATTCTTATTTTATTATTTCTTCTAAACCTGCTCTTTCAATCTGGAGAAACATGTCTAGTCTCTCTCCATATTCATACTACATATTATAGCATGGTGTTAATAATCTCAATATTCCATGGCCAATCAACCTTCTTTAGACACTAATATTCATTATGAAACTGAGCTTAACAACTGTTTTTTGTTTTTGGTTTTGCTTTTTTAGCTGTTAAGTTTAGGGGTATGTACGCAGGCTGGTTATATAAACTCATGTCATGGGGGTTTATTGTACAGATTATTTCGTCATCCAGATATTATAATCCTAGCACCCATTTGTTATTTTTCCCGATCCTCTTCCTCCTCTCACCCACCACCCTCATGTAGGGCCCAGTGTGCATTGTTCCCTTTATTAGCTCATTGTTCTCATCATTTAGCTCCCACTTATAAGTGAGAACATGCAGTATTTGGTTTTCCATTCCTGCAATAGTTTGCTAAGGATAATGGCCTCCACCTCCATGCATGTCCCTGCAAAGGACATGATCTCATTATTTTTTATTGCTGTATAGTATTCCATGATGTATATATAACACATTTTCTTTATCCAGTCTACTGCTCAAGGGCATTTAGGTTGATTCTGTGTCTTTGCTATTGTGAATAGTGCTGCAGTGAACATACGTGTGCATGTGTCCTCATGATAGAACAATTTCTATTCCTTTGGGGATATACCCAGTAATGGGATTGGGAGTCAAATGGCAGTTCTATTTTCAGCTGTTTTAGGAATCGCCACAGTGTCTTCCACAATGATTGAATTAATTTACACTACCACCATCAGTGTATAAGCATTCCCTTTTCTCCACAACCTTGCCAGTATCTGTTATTTTGTGACTTTTGAATCACAGCCATTCTGACTGGTGTGAGACAGCATCTCATTGTGGTTTTGATTTGCATTTCTCTAATGATCAGTGATGCTGAGCTTTTTTCATATGCTTGTTGGCCAAATGCATGTCTTCTATAGAAAAGTGTTTGCTCATGTTCTTTGCCCACTTTTTAATGTGGTTGTTTATTTTTTGCTTGTAAATTTAAGTTCCTTATAGATGCTGGATATTAGACTTTTGCCAGATACACAGTTTGCAAAATTTTTCTCCCATTCTTTAGGTTGTCAGCTTTCTTTGTTGATAGTTTTCATTTGTTTATTTTTGTTGTTTTTGCTGTGCAGACACTCTTTAATTAGATACCATTTGTCAATTTTTGGTTTTGTCACAATTATTTTTGATGTCTTCACCATGAAATCTTTGCCTATTCCTATATCCAGGATGGTGTCGCCTAGGTTGTCTTTCAGGGTTTTTATAGTTTTGAGCCTTTTTTTTTTTTTTTTTGACAGAGTCTCACTCTGTCGCCCAGGCTGAAATGCAGTGGCGCCAATCTCAGCTCACTGCAACCTCTGCCTCCTGAGTTCAGGCAATCCTCCTGCTTCAGCCTCCCGAGTAGCTGGAACTACAGGCTCATACCACCATGCTTAGCTAACTTTTTGTATTTTTTTTTTTAAGTAGAGACTGGGTTTCACCATGTTAGCCAGGATGGTCTCGATCTCCTGACCTTGTGATCTGCCTGCCTCGGCCTCCCAAAGTGCTGGGATTACAGGCATGAGCCACTACGCCAGGCCAGTCTTGGGTTTTGGGCTTTACATTTAAGTGTTTAATCCATCTTGGGTTGATTTTTGTATATGGTGGAAGGAAAGGGTCCAGTTTCATCTTCTGTGTATGGCTAGCCAGTTATTCCAACACCATTTATTGAATAGGGAGTCTTTTCCTCATTGCTTGTTTTTGTCAGCTTTGTTGAAGATCAGATGGATGTAGGTGTGTGACATTATTTCTGGGCTCTCTATTCTGTTCCTTTGGTCTACATATCTGTTTTTGTGCCAATACCATGCTGTTTTGGTTACTGTAGCCTGCAGTATAGTTTGAAATTGGGTAGCGTGATGCCTCTTGCTTTGTTCTTTTTGCTTAGTATTGCCTTGGCTACTCAGACCCTTTTTTTATTCTATATGAATTTTAAAATAGTTTTTTTCTAGTTCTGTGAAAAATGCCATTGGTAGCAGCTGGTTTTTGTTTGTTTGTTCATTTGTTTTTGAAACATAATGTTGTTCTGTGCCTTAAGTTTGAAAATCTTCCAAAATTTTCTGTCCTTTTGCTGAATATGTGGTCTATTGGTCATAATGCAGCCACTGAATTCCCTGTTAATATGCATATCTTGGGTTCTTCTTTCTATTCAGTATGCACAGAAGTTGCTCTCTTGAAAATGAGTAGTCCAGTAAAATGCCCTTTGCAGAGTTATATCCCATTTTTCTAGAAATAAATTCTACCAAATATTAGCACAACTGAATAACACTTTTAACAATGTTTAAACTATTGCCTTTTTAGTTGAAAGCAAACATAAACTCAGCTGAAATATCTCAAGTTCAAATGCACTAATTTTCAATTTCATATCAGATTTCAGAATACTTTTAGGTTTCTATTCAGCACTTCAGTTTTCATACATAAGCAACAGAGTATCACTAAAACTCATTTGGGTGGCATGTCTCTCATATAAGTAAAGGTAAAGACTAAGGACAAGTAAGTTCTTTATTTTTGATCAGAGTGAATGGTAAAATAGTAAAAATCAGTATTTCCTGGAAAAGGAGAAAATTTTTTTCAGCAGGAGTTTACAAATCCACTTGGCCATTGAACATTTTTCACAGATGACATCAAAGGTATTATTCACATAAATGCATGGGAATTTTTTTCTGACGTATGTAGGTGTTATTATGTTAAATAAAACACAGACCTACTTAAACATCACTTAATTCATGGTAGGCCTTTCAACAAGCTGGCCAGATTTGGTTGATGTTTCAAGAACTACTAAAATTTCAACCAAGTGAATGTCTGTGAAATGTTCTGAAATTTAAACGAGCTGTTGAATGTGTGCAAAGATTTAGCTATAGGGATGTTCAATGAATCACTGATTAGCGCAATGAAAATGTGAAACAACCTAAATAAGCAATAATAGGAGTTTGATTAAATACATTATACTGTATCCATAATAATTTGGCCCTTTTGGTTGCAAGAATCACAGATACAGTCAATCAATTGCAAAATAATAGGTGCTTTTGCAAAGAAGCATTAGCATCTCTGCTGCAAGACATAGCCCTAACTCCTATCTTTCTTCTCTCAAGGAGGTCTAGTGGCATAAATTTTAAAGACACCAGTGCCCCCTGTTTTTCCCTAACTTAGCAGAGAAGATCTGACAAACTTATTCAGTCACTATCATTTATGAAGCATCTCCTATATTCACAATGTGTGGGCAAGAGGCTGATATAGGGTAATAGACTTTCCCAACTATAATAGGGTAAGAGTGATTGTAGCTATCAAAAATATGACAGATCTTTCAAAAGTATGTGAAATTACTAATTTAATGATGACCCATAAGTCATGATTTTCTACGGTTTGGCATAGCTTCACAAAACACAATTTTCATATGTATTGAAAACTAAAGCAAAGGAAAAGTATGAAAATGTTTGTGTAACTGAGCTGACATGACATCAGTCATAAAATCTCTGCTTGGCAATCTCGTCTGTCATTCTTTCAAAAATAACTTATTTATTAATGTCAACAGTGATGCTGCTTTGCACTGTATTGAATATAAATCTGTTGCTCTTTTGGCATTTTGGCTAAGGTTGGCTAAATTATCTTAGTAAATAAATTAGCAAAGCACTTTTTTTTTTCTTTTTGGCAATCTCTCTATAATTCCTCTTTACCTGTGTCAGTTTTTCTCTTTTCCTCATATTTCGCAAATATATATCACCATTGATTCTTCTTTCTCTTGATTTGGAATTCCTGAGAAACGTTGGTCCGTAGTAACCAGTATTCTAAGGTTAGATGAAACAATCAGGCCTTAGTGAGAAATTATTGTTCAGTACCATGGATAGCAGTACACTTATTTCTCCAAATACTAACACATACTCCTCCAAATTGTAGCTGCCTTATCACTGAAAACATTCCTATCAACATGTCTTTGGCTCAGGCTATTATTTTCGGGCCAAGAAGTTCTAGTCAGACTAGCCAGATTGGCTATTCTTTTTAAACTATCTGTGGCAAAGGATCAAGGATTTTCCCCTGCTCGATCTACTGTGTACCAATATGTTCATCAAAAATAAATTTATAAAAAGTTAAAGCAAGCACACAAAATACAAGCAGTAATTTATTTTTATTATTACGTAAAAAACAAACATAATATAGTCTGGCAAATTGCTATGATAGTTTTAAACAGCCCTGTGATGGCATCCGGTTGATAAAAGTGAGTGAAGCCCCAGTACGTGAGAGAGGCAGAGAGTTTCCCTCTGTGACTCACCTTTCCACTGGAGATTCAAGCAACCCAGGCCAAGAGAGAGCACTTTGCTTCTCCTAAGCCCTGGAGTTAACTTAGGGAGGGTTTTGGAGATGCTGTGAAGAAAAGACACCAGGAAAAGTGGCAAACATTTTGTCAGACCCTGGATGAGAGCAGGATGCCATTTTAAATCTGGGTGCACACAAAGTCAGCCATTCTTTGGTGCCCTAGCAGCATGGCTACAGAGGCACTTCAGTCTTGGGCCAGAGATTGAAGCATCTTCTCTGGAGTGGGGTGGGGGCCTCCACAGCCAGAACTGTGGGAAATTGTCTCAGCAGTAATCTCTGGAATTGTGCTCTCCCCCATCACAGGCAGGAGGAGAGCTGCTACAGTTGCGGTTTCTTCTGAGCAGAAAGACTTGCAGCCAAGGCCAGCTTGGCAATCTGGAACTGATCTGTGTGTGCCATTGCTGAGTGCCCCATCTTCCTCCCCTGAGATTGTGGTATAACAGAGCCCTCCCTGCTCCATCCCTAGGCAGAAATCTGGGTATTTGGAACACCTGCTTGTCTGGACCAGCAGCCTAAGCCACATCACCCTTCCTTGACATATATTGTGGTACTGAGAGGGTCTCTCTGTTTCATGCCCAGGCAGATCTCTAAGCATTCAGAGCACCCATTCACCTGGTTCGGCAGCTGGAGCCACCTATCCTTCCTGTGCAAAGACTGGTGCAGAGGAATCCTCTCTGCTACATGCCCAGGAAGATCTCCAGGCATTCAGAGCACCTGCTTGCTTAGTTCAGCAGCCAGAGTCACCCCACCCTTCCTATGCAGAGATCTTTGTGCAGCGGGGCTCTCTCTGCTCCACACCCAAGCAGATCTCCAGATTTTGGGGCATTGCTCACCAGGACCATCAAGACTGTCCAAAGATCTTGGTGCAAGGAAGCCCTCTCTGTTCACACTCAGGCAGATCGCCAGACATTCTGAGCATCCAGCCATCTAGTTCAGCAGCCTGAGCTGCCCCACCATTTATGGACATAGATCATGGTATAGCAAGATCCTTTCTGCTCCATGCTCAGGCAGATCTCCCGGCATTTAGAATACCTGCTTGCCTGGTGTTCTAAACGCAGAACTTGGAGCAAAGGAGGTTTCCCAAATCCACATTTAGACACACCTCTGGGTGTCTGGTAGCCACCCACTGGATTCTCACTTGGTACTGGTGCTTGTGCCTGTGTCAGGGGACCTACAGGCAGACCTGCCCAACTGGTCCCATCCTTTGTGGGTCCTGCCCCCACAGGGCTGAGCAGGGAACTCAGACCAATGTGTATTCTATGAATCAATCCATTGCCTGGGGCAACAGAGAACTTCCACCTCTAAACACAGATCAAGTATATACCCAGCCACTTTGGCCACAGCTGGCTCTTACCTGTAAATGTTATCTACAGGCTTGTGGGACAAACTCCACAGCCCAATATAAAACATGTTGAAAGAAGCGCATACTGCTACAGAAGCAAAACTGAAAGACCCTACTCAGCATTCTTTACAGTCGCACCCCATAGGGAGTAGGGAAGGGAAAGTGAATAATAGTAATTATATTTGTTATAAGGAAAGAAAGATAAAGGAAAAGTCCTACCTGTATAAAAAAAATACAAAATACAAAAATTAGAAGTGCCAGTGTCTCCAGGTGAGAAGCAACCAGCACAAGAATTCCAGCACCGTGAAAAACCTGAATGCAGTGAAACCACAAAAAGATTGAGTTACCTCTCCAGCAATGGTCCCTAGCCAAAATCAAAACTCGGAAATAATAAATAAAAATTCAAAGCATGGATTGCAAGGAAGCCCATTCAGATCCAAGGCAAGGTTGAAAATCAACAAAAAGAAATTTCTAAAGCAACCAAGGAAGTGAACGAAAAGATAAACATCTTTAAAAAAAATCAATCAGAGCTTCTGGAATGAAAAACTCACCTAAGGAATTCCGAAATACAAATGAAACCTTTATCAATTGACTGAACCAAGCAGAAGAAAGAATTTCAGAGATTGAAGACTGTTTTTTTGAACTAACCCAATATGGCATAAATAAAAAAGAAGAATTTTTAAAATGAGCAGTCCTCTTGAAATATGGGGTTATGTAAGATGACTAAATGTACAAATTATTTGCATTCCTGAGAGAGAAGGAAAAAGCAAACAACCTGGAAAATATAGTTGAAAGAATAATTCAAGCAACATGCCCAATCTAGCTAGGAAGATAGATGTCCAGACACAAGACATTCAGAGAATACCTGTGAGACACTACACAAAACAAATATCAAGCCATGTAGATTACAAACCATGTAGTCCCCAGATTGACTGAGGTCAACACTAAAGAAAAAACCTTAAAGACTGCTAGAGGAAAAAGGACAGATCATGGACAAAGGGAACCCCATCAAGCTAATAGAGGACTTGTCAGCAGAAACCTTGCAAGTCAGAAGAGACTGGAGCCTATTTTCAGCATTCTTGAAGAAAAGAAATTCCAACTAATAATTCTATATCTCAACAAACTAAGGTTTATAAGTGAAATAGAAATAAAATATTTTCCAAACAGGCAAGTCCTAAGGGAATTCATTACCACTAGACCAGCCTTAAGAGAGATCCTTAAGGGAGTTCTAAATATGGAAATGAAAGAAGGATACCTGAGACCACAAAAACACACTTAAGTACATAGTCTGCAGACCATGTAAAATAACTACACAATAGAAACTACAAAGCAACCAGCTAACAACTTTATGGTAGGATCAAAACCTCACTTATCAATATTAACTTTAAATGTTAATGGTCTCAATGCACCACTTAAAAGACACAGAGCAGCAAGGTGGATAAAAATACAAGAGTCACTTCTTCTCCAAGAAAACACCAAATGGTGGATGATGCCTGTGCAGTGAGGGGGCCAGGAGGCCCCAGGAGCCCTGGGATGGGGAACCGTGGTGGCTTCCGTGGATGTGTCAGCAGTGGCATCTGGGCTGTGGTCACGGCCCTGGACGGGACTGGGGCTGAGGCCACGGAGCTCCATGAGGCAAGGCCGAGGATGACTGGATGCCCGTCACTGAACTGGGCCTCCTGGTCAAGGACAAGAAGATCAAGTCCCTGGAGGAGATCTATCTCTTCTCTCTGCCCATCAAGGAATCTGAGATCATTGACTTTTTCTTGGGGGCCTCTCTCAAGAAGAAGGATTTGAAGATTATGATGGTGCAGAAGCAGACCCACGTCGGCCAGCGCACCAGGTTCAAAGCATTTGTTGCCATTGGGGACGACAATGGCCACGTCGGTCTGGGTGTTAAGTGCTCCAAGGAGATGGCCACTGCCATCTGCAGGGCCATCATCCTGGCCAAGCTCTCCATTGTCCCCATGTGCAGAGGCTACTGGGGTAACAAGATCGGCAAACCCCACACTGTCCCTTGCAAGGTGACAGGCCACTGCAGCTCTCTGCTGGTGCACCTCATCCCCAAGTTCAGGGACACTGGCATCGTCTTGGCCCCTGTGCCCAAGAAGCTGCTCATGACGGCTGGTATTGATGACTGCTACACCTTAGCCAGAGGCTGCACTGCCACCCTGGGCAACTTTGCCAAGGCCATCTTTGATGCCATCTCTAAGACGTACAGCTACCCGACCCCCGACCTCTGGAAGGAGACTGTATTCACCAAGTCTCCCTATCAGGAATTCACTGACCACTTCTTCAAGACCCACACCAGAGTCTCCATGCAGAGGACCCAGGCTCCAGCTGTGGCTACAACATAGGGTTTTTATACAAGAAAAATAAAGTGAATTAAACCTGGAAAAAAAAAATACAAGACTCATCAGTCTGCTGTGTTCATGAAACCCATTTTACATGTAAAGACACCCATAGGCTCAAAGTACAGGGTTGGAGAAAGATCGACCATGCAAACAGAGAAGAAATAAAAGCAGGGGTCACAGGCCAGGTGCAGTGGTTCACACCTCTAATCCCAGCACTTTGGGAGACCAAGGCAAGCAGATCGCTTGAGCCCAAGAGTTCAAAACAAGCCTGGACAACATAGGAAGATCCCATCCCTTAAATAAATTAAAAAAAAAGCAGGGGTCGCTATTCTTCTATCTGATAAAACATACTTTAAACAAACAACAGTAAAAAAAGACAAAGAAGGGCATTACATAATGATAAAGGGTTCAATTCGACAAGAAGACTGGACTCTCGTAAATATGTATGCATCAACTTTGGAGCAACCAGATTTATAAGCCTGCTAAAAGACTTAGACAACCACACAATAATGGTAGGGGTCTTCAACCCCCAACTGACAGCATTAGAAGGTCATGAAGGCAGCAAACTAACAAAGAAACTCTGAACTTAAACTCAACACTTGACCAAGTAGACCTAATGAAGGTCTACAAAACACTCAACCCACAAACCACAGAGTATGCATTATTCTCATTTGCACATGGAACATACTCCAAGATTGACCAATGCTCTACCATAAAGCAAGTCTCAATGAAATAAATATCAGATCAACCATACTCTCAAACCACAATGGGATAAAAAGAGAAATCAATACCAAGAAAATCTCTTAAAACAACACAATTACATGGAAATTAAACAACTTGATCCTCAATGACTTTTGGGTAAACAATGAAATCAAGGCAGAAATTTAAAAATTCTTTGAAATAAATGAAAACAGAGACACAACCTACCAAAATCTCTGGGATTCAGCAAAAGCAGTATTAAGAGGAAAGTTTATAGTGCTAAATGCCTACCTCAAAGAGTTAGAAAGATCTCAAATTAACGATCTAACATCACATCTAGAGGAACTAGAAAAACAAGAACAAACTAACCCCAAAATTCTCAGAAGAAAAGAAATAACTAAAACCAGGGCAGACATTGAGAATAAAAGTGAGACCCAAAAAATTCATACAAAGTATCAACAAAACTAAAAGTTGGTTATTTGAAAGGATAAACAACATCAATACACTAGATTAACAAAGAAAAGAAGGGAGAAGATCCAAATAAGCACAATCAGAAATGACAAAGATGACATTACAACTGATCCCACCAAAATACAGAAGGTCCTCAGAGACCGTTATGAACCCCTCTACACACAAAAAGTAGAAAATCTAGAGGAAATGATAAATTCTTGGAAACACACAATTTCCCAAGATTGAATCAAGAAGAAATTGAAACATTGAACACACCAATATCAAGTTCTGAAACTGAATCAGTAATAAAATAAAAACTACCAACCAATAAAAGCCCCAGACCAGACGGATTTACAGCCAAATTCTACCAGATGTACAAAAAACTTGTACCAATTCTACTGCAGGTGTTTCAAAAAATCAAGAAGGGAATCCCTTCTAACACATTCTAAAAAGCCAGTATCAGGCCAATACCAAAACCTGGCAAAGACACAATGAAAAAAAAAAATTACAGGCAAATATTCCTGATGAACATAGATGCAAAAATCTTCAACAAAATGCTAGCAAACTGAATTCAGAAATACATTAAAAAGCTAAGTCACCATGATCAAGTAGGTGTTGTTCCTGGAATGCAAGGTTGATTCAATGTGCACAAATCAATAAATGTGACTCACCATATCAAAAATTAAAAACAAAAGCAATATGATCATCTCAGACACAGGGAAAGCTTTTGATAAAATCCAACAACTTTTTGTGATAAAAACCCTCAACAAACTAGGCATCAAAGGAACATACTTCAAAATAATAAGAGCAATCTATGACAAACCCACAATCAGCATCATACTGAATGGGCAAAAATTGGAAGCATTCCCTTTGAGAAATGGAACCAAACAAGGATGCCCACTCTCACCACTCCTATTCAACATAGTACTGGAATTGGTAGCCAGAGAAATCAGGCAAGAGAAAGAGATAAAAGGCAACCAAATAGGAAAAGAAGTCAAACTATCTCTTGTCATGGACAATATGATTCTATACATTGACAACCCTAAAGACTCCACCAAAAGCCTCCTGGGACTGATAAACTACTTCAGCGAAGTTTCAGGATGCAAAATCAATGTTCAAAAATTAGTAGCATTTTTATACACCAATAACATTCAAGCTGAGGGCCAAAACAGAAATGCAATCCCATTTACAATAGCCCCACACACACACACAGACACACACACACACACACACACACACACACAAATACCTGGAAGTACATCTAAATAAAAGAAGAACTACAACACACTGCAAAAAGAAATCAGATGACACACACAAACGAAAAAACATTCCATTCTCATAGATTAGAAGAATCAACATCATTAAATTGGCCATACTGCCCAAAGCAATCTATACTTTTAATACTACTCCTATCAAGCTACCAACATCATTTTTCACAGAACTAGGAAAAAAAAAAAAACTATTCTAAAATTTATACAGACCAAAAAAGAGTCCAAATAGTCTAAGCAATCCTAAGCAGAAAGAACAAAGCCAGACGCATCACATTACACAACTTCAAACTACACTTTATGGCTACAGTACCAAAACAGTGTGGTATTCTTACAGTAACAGATACATAGACAAATGGAACAGAATAGAGAACCCATAAATAAAGTCTATGCCATCTGACGTGTAGAACACCTAAAGTCATCTGATCTTTGACAAAGCTGACAAAAATAAGCAACGGGGAAATAATTGCCTATTCAGTAATAAATAGTACTGGGATAGCTGTCTAGCCATATGCAGAAGAATGAAACGGATCCCATATAAAATATACAAAAGTTAACTGAAAATTGATTAAAAATTTAAACATAAGACTTCAAACTACAAGAATTCTAGAAGAAAACCTAGGAAACACCGATCTGGTCATTGGCCTAGGAAAAGTATTAATGACACAATTCTCAAAAGCAATTTTAACAAAAACAAAAAATGACAAGTGGACCTAGTTAAACTAAAGAGCTTCTGCGCACCAAAAGGAACTATCAACAGAGTGAACAGACAACCTAGAGAAAGGGAGAGAATGTTCACAAACTGCGTCTGACAAAGTTCTAATATCTAGATTCCATATGAAACTTAAACAATTGAACAAGCAAAAAACAAATAACCCCATTAAAAATAGGCAAAATACATGAACAGACACGTCTCAAAAGAAGACACACAAGAAACATGAAAAGATGCTCATCATCACTAATCATCAGAGAAACGCAAAACAAAACCACAACGAGATAGCATCTCACACCAGTCAGAATGGCTGTGACTAAAACATGAGAAAACAACAGATGTTGGCGAGGCTGTGGAGAAAAGGAAATGCTCCTACACTGTTGGTGGGAATGAAAGTTCAGCCACTATGGAAAGTAGTTTTGAGATTTCTCAAAGAAGTTAAAACAGAAGTGTCATTTGACCCTGCAATCTCAATAATGGGTATATATCCAAGAGAAAACAAATCATTCTACCAAAAAGACACCTGCACTCACATGTTCATCACAGCACTATTTGTGATAACAAAATCAAGGAATCAACCTAGGGGCCTATGAGCAGTTGAATGGATAAAGAAAATATGGCACATACAGACCACGGAATACTATGCAGCCATAGAAGAGAACAAAATTATGTCCTTTGCTGCAACATGGATGCAGCTGAAGGCCATTATCCTAAGCAAATTAACACAGGAACAGAAAACCAAGTCCTGACTATTCTCACTTATAAGTGGCTGATAAACATCCAGTACTTACAGACATAAAGATGGCAACAACAGACAATGGGGACTACTCAAGGGGAGAGGAAGAGAGGAGGGCAAGGGTTTAAAAACTAACTGTTGGGTACTGTGATTAATACCTAGGTGATGGGATCATTTGTATCCCAAACCTCAGCATCACACAGTATATCCTGATAACAAACCTATGTATGTACCCCCAAATCAAAAATAAAAATCAAAAAAGAAAAAAAGAAGTTTTAAAGGCAAATCCTCCATTGATATACTTACTTTGTTACATACAACGCCATAGACAATTTGTTCCCCTGCTCCGCCCAAATTTGTTTGCCGAAACATAATCCCCGATGTGACAATATTTGAAGGTAAAGCCTTCAGGAGGTGATTTGTTCCCTTATAAAAGAGGTCCCAGAGAGATCCCCCTCCCCTTCCACCATGTGATGACACAGCAAAATGATGGCCATCTATAAACCAAGAAACGGGTCCTCATCATGCACCAAATCTAATAGTGCCTTGATCTTTGACTTCGCAGCTCCCAGAGCTGTGAAAAATAAATTTCTGTTGTTTATAAGCTATCTAGTCCATGTTTTTTTTATAGCAGGTTGAACAAACTATAATAGATGACTTATAAACAGTTTTCAGACTGGCCTTATTCCACAAACCAGTCTTTGAATAGTAATGACTAAAAAAATTAGGACTTCTTGTCTCTCAATGGGTTCTATAATTAGAAACCACAATAATGTTTCAAGTACCCAAAAAATGTGATATAAGGCAGTCACTTAAAATGAATATAAGCAAAGAATATTTATTGACATGCTAAGTTTTTTCCATACATTAATGGGAAAAAGCATATTAGAAAGCAACAAGATCCCATTTTTATTAAAGAACAACAGCAAGTTGAAAGAGTCAGAAAGTATAAAGGTGGTTACTTCTGGGTAATAGACTTACAAGAATTTATTTTCCTTTGTTGTTAATGTTTTATTAGCTATATATACTAATTTGTACAGTGGTCATATATTTCTTTTATCTAAATATTAGGACTCATTGAAATGGATTACTCTTTTAAAATTGATTATTTATTCAATATTTTTATATTTCAATCTAGGGTCTGTTACTGAGTCCCAATGTTCTTTTATAAATGGCTGGATAGGCACCTCTGTAAATAAAGTACATAGCCTTAGAGCCTGACACAATGTAAGTGCACAGGAAACATTTACTGTAAGAAAATGAAAGGAGTGAAGTTCTTTGGTTCTTATTTTTAAAGCATTAAGTGTCAAAAATGTATTTGGTTCAGTACCATCAATTTCATGTGGCCTAACCTAATGTTAAGTGGAGTTACAGCTAAGTAAAATGTTCCGTCCCGCTTTGAGTTAACAACCAATCATGTGCTTACACCAAATGGTGGATAATCATTACTTTTATTTTATAAAAATGTAGTTTGGTATCTCCATTTAGAAAAAAATTACTTCATTAAAATGAATCAACTTAAATTGACTTGGGTTTGTTACTCTAAATTTCTGCTTGATTTCATTATTGTAAATTATGTTCAGTAAATTAATCCTTATCTCCCTAGGCCAGGTCTTTGACATATCTGGAAGAAAACTCAGCCAAATATTAAAATGGGAGGACAGAAACAGTTCAACTGAAACATATTAGCAAAATCTAACTTAGATGAATTTATGCTTTTTAGGATGCAGAGCACTCATGAAATTGACATTTGTAAAGCAGCATTTGTAGCATATTGATTAAAAATATTCAATATATGGATTTTTAAAAATAGTGAATCACTCATTACTCTAATGCCTCGTTAATATAGTGTCAATCTATTCAGAACAATGCATAATAGCAGCGCACTTTCTCAGCATGTTATTCTGTTGTTCAATTTGAAAAACAACAACAACAACAACAAAAAATAATCCCAAGCCTTTTCCTTAAATTTTGGGGATTTGTTTTCCAAATTATACAGGTTTTGTGGTACTAGAAGTTTAAATTTTACTAATGTAAACTACATTTCTCTAACTAAAGACTCATGGTCAATGTAAAGAAAATTATTATTAGAGAAGAAATTGAATCAGAAAAACACCTTTCAAAATCTCCTAGTTCCCTGCCCTATCCACCAAAGAGATGGAAGGCAAAGAGGTCACCACAAGATACTCAGAGCAGCATTTGCTGCAGCAACTAAAATAATGGGAGACTCATTCCATTCTTCCTTATGTACCTGGAAATATAAGTAGGAAAAGATATTTTATTAATTAAAGTATTTTATTCTAATATTTGCTAGGGACAGGAAGACAGAATAGGGAAGAAGGCAAATACATGATGCCCGATGGATTCTTTTGAATAAAATTCCATAGGGAAAGTTCCTAGTATTGGGAAAAACCATTTTCAACATACAGTGTAAGCAAGTTACTTGGGATGTCATAAGTAAGATAGAAGTCATATAAAAGTCGTAATAGAAGTCCTTTTTTCTTAGGGTAAATAAATATAAGTAGGAAAAGATATTAATTTTATTTTATTAATTAATTAAAACATTTTATTTATATAAAATATTTTATTTTTTATAAAATAAAAGTAGGAAAAGATACCCTCAAAATCCATCTCACTCTGCCAGCAGGGAGTGGTTGAGGAAAAGTCTATCCTCAGTAGGGAAGCTTGGAAAGAGTTGGCCAAGTTGCAATTATGTCAAGAAAGTAACACCTGCAGAGAGCACACATTACTCATATTTGGGATGCTCATGACACATCATCTAGCCCCGTCCTCCCTGCATGTTAGCACACAGTGAGCACACCCGCTTTCCAGTGACTTCTTGGTATTTTGCTTACTGAAGCTTACATTCAGCATTTGAATCATCTAGCCCTCTGCAAAGAGCTGCCTGGAAAGAATAAGGTTTTAGAGAACCAGTCCTATGGATTGATCATTGGTTCTGACCCCACAACTATTATGACAAGTGAAACAGAATAACAACAAATGGCTATGACTTTTTTTCTTTGTGGATGGATTTCATGGGGGGTGGCAGTAGAAAGTATAAATGACATACAAGAAAGAATATTAAGCTCCAAAATTGTGCTTAAGTAAATCTTGAATAAAAAACTGCAGCAGGTTCTTATTGCTCGTTTCCAGCCCATTTGCAGAGAATAAAAAGGCAAAGCAATGTGGGTGAAAAGCAAGGAATTTGCCACCTTAGCTTTGAATACTATTTCATTTATGAGTTTAATTGTTCCCCACCAGTCTTCACTAATTTCACTCGATCTCCATCAAGAAAGATGGAGAAGGTTTTGATGAGCAAGGCAACACTGACAAAATTAGATGTAGGATTAAAAAAGAAAACCAATCCATAATGTAAGGAATTACTAAATTTAAAGACAACTAATGAATTCCTGGGCAAGCATGATGGATGCATTCAAACATAGATTCGTGAATTTGCCACAATCCTATGCCTCATAACTATGACTTTTCACCAAAAAGCAAATTTTTAAGAGCCAAATTTGCCATCTATGTTAGTGGGTTACATCTTATAGTCTTTGAACAAAAAAGACAATTATAGGTACATTGAGTTCCTGGTTCTTTGGAAACTGATGGTTTCATTCTGCGCAGATTAATGGTCAAATTCATCAGGTTCATTTCAAAAAAAAAAAATCCCCTGTATAAGGGAAATTGTGGATTTCATGTCAGTCTTCTCAGGAAATATTTATTTTATTTTGAAATATAATTCCAGTTTATCTGCCTAGCAGAAACAAGTGAAATTGCTTCTGTTATCATTGAGATAGAGTGATTTCCATTTTCAGATATTCCAAATGGCATTTACTTATGGTAGCTGTAACAATAGAGTAACACATTTACAGCAATATGATAACAATATAGAACTACTCTGAAACATATGCCGTATATCTCATTTCTTAGCCTATAAGATACTGAAATGCTGAACATTCCATACATGTGTACTTCTCCTACTTACCACATTCCAGGTAACTTTCTTACACTGTATGTTAAAAATGATTTTTTCCTAATACTAGAAACTTTCCCTATGGAATCTTATTCAAAAGAATCCACCTGGCATTATATATTTGTCTTCTTCTCTATTTATCTTCCTGTTCCTAGCAAAAAAAAAAAAAAAAAAAAGGACTGATTGAGAAGGAAGTGCGATAAGGAACAGAAAATAGCATTATCTGCCTGCACTTATAGAAAGACCTTGCACTGTAACTATTCATCAGACATTTGCTGGATGTTTTCCACAATCACCTCATACCTGTTAGGAGGGCTATTATCCAAAAGCCAAGAGAAAACAAGTGTGCGCAAGGTTGTAGAGAAAAGAGAACCCTTGCACACTGTTGATGGGAGTGTAAATTGCTACAGCCATAGGGAAAACAGTATGGAGAACTCTCAAAAAATTAAAAATAAAACTACCATATAATCCAGCAATCTTTTATCTGGGCATATGCCCAAAGGAAATGAAACAAGCAACTCCAAGAGATGTCAACTCTTCCATGTTCATTGTAGCATTATTCACAATAGCCAAGACATAAAAACAATCTCAGTTTCTGTTGATCAAAAAATGGATTAAAATAATTGGGGTACTATGCATATATACAATGGAATATTATTCATCCTTAAGGATGAAGAAAGTTCTATAATGTATAACAACATGGATGAACCCGAAGAACAAGACATTATGCTGAGTGAAATAAGCCAGATACAGAAGGACAAATACTACATGGACTTACTTGTATGTGGAATCTGAAAAAAAAAAAAAAAAGGTGAATACATGTAGAATATTGATAAAAGAAAAACTTTGGCAGAATTAAATTTAAAGTTTAATTGAGCAACGAACAATTTGCAAATCAGGCAGCCCCCAGAATCACAGTAGATTCACAGAGACTGCAGCACAGCCACGTAGTGAAAGAAGATTTATAGACAAAAAAAAAAAAAGGAAATGATATACAGAAATCAGCAGTGAGGTACAGAAACAACTGGATTGGTTCCAGGTTGGAATTTGCCTTATTTGAACACAGTTTGAACACTTAGCAGTCTATGAGTGGCTGAAGTATGGCCGCTGGGATTGGCCAAGACGCAGTTATTGTTACAGGTGCATACTCCTAAGCTTGGTTTTCAGTTTTGTCTGACTTTGAAGTTAGGTTACAGTTCATCCACATGGACTCAAATATAGAAATATGGAGTCCTTCTGTGGCCATATTTAGTTTTCTTTAACAGTATAAGGGTGCACACCATGGGCAGGGAAGAGGAAGAAATGAGGAGACATAGGTCAAAAGGAACAAACTTGCAGTTATATAAGATGTACAGGCCAAGAGATCTACTGTACAGTAGGAGGACTATCATTAATAACATTGTATTGCAATACTGAAAATTTACTGAGAGTAGATGCTCTTACTATAGAAATAAAAAATATGGAAAGTCATGGATATGTTAAATTGCTTACCTATAGTAATCATTTCATTGTGGCTATGCATAGCAAAACCTCATGTTATACACCTTAAATTTATACAATGAAAATACTATTGTACCAATGTTAATTTCTTAATTTTGGCAAATGCATTGTGGTAATCTAAGATGTTACAGTAGGGCAAATTGAGTAAAGAATATACAGGAACTCTCTGTACTATCTTTGCTACTCTTCTGTAAGTCTAAAATTACTCTAAAATAAATTGGTTCTGTACTTAGTACTATCTGCCCCTAATAAACTTTCATCACCATTTTCATTGCCCCAGAGGATCTGACTAAGTCACTTCCAAGGCTCCTTTTAATTTTAAATTGATGATTTATGATTCAAGTAAGGATCACTTCCTGAGTGAAACATTCTTTTATTTATCCAGCTCAATACAATCTCGTTTTTTTCAGTTCCCTTCCCTTTTTCTTGTCATGCTCTATATATTATACATGTATGTCCATGTCTTATGGCTCCTATTATATTTGCTAGTTCTCTAAGTGACGCTGCATTTTTAACTTGATATTTCCTACAGTCCTATGGCAGTGGCCTGCATTCAGGAAATTCCCTCTGAAATTGAATGAATTACAAAAGCAACATTCCTGCCAATAAAGAGGTTTTGTACTATGAGGTATTTACCAGTTTTTCCTCTCCTGAATATTAGAGACCCTCTACCAGAAGTAGCTTAAGGAAACAACTCTTTCCCAGTCTCTATTCAGATTCTCTCTACCTTCACTTTCTAGCCCTTCATCCTGTGTTGGCCAAAATGATTTGACAACTTTATAGAAACCTGTCGTTATACCAGGAACACAATTTTTAAGCCTTTCCACCCATAATTGTTTGATTTAATTCTTAAAGTTCAGGCCAGGCATGGTGGCTCATGCCTGTAATCCCAGCACTTTGGGAGGCCGAGGCAGGCAGATCGTCTGGGCTCAGGATTTCAAGAACTGCCTGGGCAACATGGTGAAACCCCATCTCTACAAAAAGTACAAAAATTAGCTGGGTGTGGTGGTGTGTGCCAATAGTCCCAGCTACTCGGGAGTCTGGGGTGGAAGGATTGCTTGAGCCTGAGAGGTCAAGACCACAGTGAGCCATGATCACACCACTGCACTCTAGCCTGGGTAACAGAGTTACATGCTGTCTCAAAAAATAAATAAATAAATAAATAAATAAATAAATAAATAAACTACCAAGCCAGCACTCCAAGAACTGCTAAAAGGAGCTTTAAATCTTGAAACAAATCCTCAAAATACATCAAAACAAAACCCCCTCAAAGCATAAGCCTCACAGGACCTACAAAACAACAATAAAGAAAAAAAGGTATTCAGGCAACAAATAGCACAATGAATAGAATGGTACCTCCCATCTCAATACTAACATTGAATGTAAATGGCCTAAATACTCCACTTAAATGACACAGAATGGCAGAATGGATAAGAATTCACCAACCAAGTATCTGCTGCCTTCAAGAGACTCACCTAAAACACAAAGACTCACATAAACTTAAGGTAAAGGGGTGGAAAAAGATATTCCATGCAAATGGATACAAAAAGCAAGCAGGAGTAGCTATTCTTATATAAGACAAAGCAAACTTTAAAGCAACAGTGTTAAAAAAGACAAAGAGGAACACTATACAATGATAAAAGGCCTTGTTCAACAGGAAAGTATCACAATCCTATATATATATGCACCTAATGCTGGAGCTCCCAAATTTATAAAACAATTACTACTAGACCTAAGAAATGAGATAGATAGCAACACAATAATAGTGGAAGACTTCAATATTCCACTGACAGCACTAGACAGGTCATTAAGACAGAAAGTCAACAAGAAACAATGGATTTCAACTATACCCTAGAACAAATGTACTTAACAAATATTTACAGAACATTCTACCATCAAACACAGAATATGCATTCTGTTCGTCAGCACATGGAACATTCTCCAGGATACACTGGATGATAGGCCACAAAACAAGTCTCAATCAATTTAAGAAAATTGAAATTATATCAAGCACTCTCTCAGACCACAGTGGAATAAAAGTGGAAATCAACTCCAAAAGGAAATTTCAAAACCATGCAAATATATAGAAATTAAATAACCTGCTCCTGAATGACCATTGGGTCAACAATGAAATCAAGACACAATTAAAAATTCTTTGAACTGAATGATAATAGTGACATAACCTATCAAAACCTCTGGAATACAGCAAAGGCTGTGCTGACAGAAAACTCCATAGCCTTGAATGCCTACATCGAAAAGTCTGAAAGAGCACAAATAGACAACCTAAGGTCACACCTCAAGGAACTAGGGAAACAAGAACAAACCAAACTCAAACCTAGCAGAAGAAAAGAAATAAGAGCAGAACTAAACAAAACTGAAACAAAAAATACATAAAAGATAAATGAAACAAAAAGCTGGTTTTTTGAAAGGATAAATAAAACCAATTGACTGTTAGTGAGATTAACCGACGAAAGAAGAGAGAAGATCCAAATAAGCTCAAATAGAAATGAAAAAGGAGATATCACAACTGACACCACAGAAATACAAAAGATCATTCAAGGCTACTATGAACACCTTTATGTGCATAAATTAGAAAATCTGGAGGAGATGGATAAATTCCTGGAAATATACAACCCTCCTAGCTTAAACCAGGAAGAATTAGAAACCCTGAACAAGCCAAATAACAAGCAGCGAGATTGAAATGGTACAAAAAATAATTGCCAACAACAAAAGTCCAGTACTAGACGATTCACAGGTGAATTCTATCAGACATTCAAAGAAGAATTTGTACCAATCCTATTGACACTATTCCACAAAATACAGAAAGAGGAAATTCTCCCTAAATCATTCTATGAAGCCAGCATCACCCTAATACCAAAACCAGGAAAGGACATAACAAAAAAAAGAAAACTACAGACCAATATCCCTGATGAATATACATGCAAAAAGTCTTTAACAAAATACTAGCTAACTGAATACAACAGTATATCAAAAAGATGATTCACAATGATCAAGTGGATTTCATACCACCTCACAGAGATACAAGGATAGTTTAATAAGTCAATAAAAGTGATACACCCCGGAGGCTGAGGCAGGAGAATGGCATGAACCCGGGAGGCGGAGCTTGCAGTGAGCTGAGATCCGGCCACT
>NW_012104065.1:1899795-1904325 GCF_000951045.1 Mandrillus leucophaeus
ACACTATCTGCTACTTTTTCTAGGTCTAAATCTGTTTCACAATCATTACAACCCAGGAAACATAATAGGTGCAACACTCTTTTCTGACTCTTTGATAGAACATTTTCATTTGGAAAAAATCTCATTTAATTGTCTGAAATGGAAGCGGTTTCATGAATTTTCCAGATCTGAGTGAGGAAAAGAATATTTAAGTCAAGATTACCCATAAAATTTTGAAACATATATTCTTCTTTTTTTCTTGATAGAAGAATAAGATTTCAAATTTTATTTTCAAAAACCCATTATAGAAAATAATTTTTTATTTTATGTATGCCTAACAAGGAGAAAATCTAGACCGGCTAATTTTTGTATTTTTAGTAGAGATGGCATTTCACCTTAGCCCAGTGATTGAACAGTCACTGCATGGAAAGGGAGAATATTAAAGCTCTATTAGTTCCCATAGCAACATATGATTTATTAAGATTTTATCTACGGTTTTTTAAAAATGCATTCTCTGCAAATCAGAAACAAATTATAACATAGTCATAGAAGAAAAAAAGGAAGATGGATAGTGGATAAGGAAACAATTGAGATATTTACATTAGTTTCTTTCTTTGTCAGGCACTAAATAATTATATAGGTAGGAGTTATGACCAGAAAAGATGCAAAATATCAGTCTTATTCTGTCACTATTATATCAATCAACATTACTCTTATTCCCAATTTGCAAGCTTTCTTCATTGTCTCCTAGCTATTCTTTGTTTATATTCTTTCTCTCCATCTGATTCCCCCTTCCTCCCTTTTTACCTTCATGCTTCTCTTCCTACTAGCTCTCTTTGTTTATCCAGGTATTCTTTCATTTCTGTAATACAATAATATGGTTTTACCTTAATAACCCAGAAACTGAACTATAATAATAATAAAAAATACTCTGACATAGGAGGGGTAGACTGGACAGCCACAGTGATAATATGTGGTTAAAGGCTCAAAACATGTAGGCTGGGTAGATGGATGGATAGATAAATTTAATTTTACAGATATTCCTCAAGTTCCAAACAGTAAAGTACTGTACTGTATACTGTGATAGATAATAGGTGAGGTCTCATTCTCTGTACTTCAATGGCTAAAATCTCCCAGAAATTTTATATACAGAACTAACTAAACATAGCACAAAGGAAATGGTAAGAAACAATGCAAAGAGAGGAAGAAGTGAGAAAAAAGAGGCACAGCAGAAGAGAGAAGGGGAATTTTATGCAGGGAGGAGGAAATAGAAATAAAGTAGTTAACAAATGGAAAATTAACATGGACTACAAGAAAGGCGTGTTTCAGAACTTCAAACACATTAACATTGGTTTTCTTCAAATCGTGTGGATCCAACACATGGCCACTGGTGAAAATGCTGCATGCTATGACTTTATTAAGTTGTTGTTGTTGTTGTTGTTGTTGTTGTTGTTGTTGTTGTTGTTTTATGAGACTGAGTCTCACTCTGTCACCCAGGCTGGAGTGCAGTGACACAATCTTGGCTCACTGCAAGCTCCACCTCCTGGGTTTAAGGGATTCTCCCGCCTCAGCCTCCTGAGTAACTGGGAATACAGGCACATGCCACCACGCCCAACTAATTTTTTGTTTTTTTCTTTTGTATTTTTAGTAGAGAGGGGGTTTCACCATGTTGGCCAGGCAGGTCTCAAACTCCTGGCCTCAAGTGATCTGCCCGCCTTGGCCTCCCAAAGTGCTGGGATTACAGGTATGAGCCACTGCGCCCAGCTGACTTTATTTAGTCTTTATTATAAATTGAATAAAACCTTGGTAAATAGAGATATTTTGTTTCTTGTAACCTGGGTGGATTATTGTAAATTAGCATCATATGCTTGTTTCAGACCACCAATAACAGCCATCTTTATGAACAGAGGCTTTCCAATAATAGGCGAATGTGTGAAAAGAGACTTAAACATTTCTGTAAAGAATTCTATGAAAATTTTCAACATGGTCATTAGAATTTGTACCATTAAAACTTTTTAATAATAAAAATCACTTTAAAACATTATTTTAATGATACTAAATTTCTACTTTTTACTTTTTGAAATACATACGGTAGCAAGCAATGAGAAAGTATTTAATGATGACATGCCAATTAACAAGTTCAATATGTCAAGTAAAAGTAATAATGTTTCCTTAACACCAAATAGTACAGCATGATTTATATAAATGCCCATCCTTCCAAAGAATGGAACCCTTTCACATGATGCAGTAAATTGAATACTGTCTTTTTACAGCTGTTCACAAAGACAAAGATATTTTTGAGCTTCATTTATAAAACATAAATATCATATTGTTATTCCAGCCTTCTTGTAATTCAAAATAGCATCAGTGCTGGCTGAACATATTACTCATGCATTGGAAAGTTAGAAATGGTGACAATTTGAAGTTAACATTGTGAAATGAAGATGAATGTGCAAAATGTTCTAGCTTTATTCTGTTTTCTATGAATAATCTGAACATATTTCTTCTTTATATATTGGTTTAAGAAGATGTTATAAATACCTAACTTGCGGACAGAAGGATTTTAGTAAAGAAGAAGAGACATTTAAAATTACTTCTACGTCTTACTCTAAGAACAATCTGCCAATTAGTAGAGCTGTATGTTTCCAGGTACAGAAAGATGTGTCCTAAGATTCAGACAGAAGGTTGTGAGTTTACAGGAAGAAAGAAACTGATTCCTTCTGGGGTGTCCTAAAGGCTTCTCACAGAAAGTGGTACTTGAATAGTGTCAGATATTTGAAGCAGGGACAGGATATTTCAACAAGAAGGAATGCATAAATAGGACATAGGCAGGGAAGCAGCCAGGGCATATGGAGACTGAGGAGTTTGACTGTTTAATGGAGTTCATGGAGGTTGTGACAGAGAAGTAGTGGCAGATAAGATGGATGGTAAATTGGGGGCTAATTGTGGAAGGTTTTGAGTGCTAAGCTAAGTAATTTAGTTTTTATTTGGTAATGAATAAGAAACCCCATGGTTTATTTTTCCCTAAGTTTTAAAATGCTGAATACTCACATGATCAGAGCTCGCTATTTATCAGATACTTAGAATGCACCCAGCTATGTTAGGTGGTTTATAAATATTATCCAATATGATCATCACAAAATTATGGCTGAAAGATGTATTAACCCCATTTTTCAGATGAGAGAACTGAGTCTCAGGCTATATAATTTGCCTGTGTACAACAATCTAATAAGCAGATTTTTTAATCAAAATCATTTTGCTCATTACGCTACATAATCCTGTTGTTTTCATAATTCTATTGTTTTAACAAAATCCTGTTCCACTATAATCCCATTATGCTTCATAATCTAGTATTTTGAAGAAGATAAAAATAGAAAAGATTGAGAATATGTCAGAGGCTATTTTAATAGCACAAGAAGTAATCATTCTGATTCAATTATGTTTGTCACTAGTTCAAGTAACAGCAAATCTGAGTTATCACAGTTTCTGAAAAAATGCACATTGAAAAATTGTGTGATGGTTATTTTAGATTTTTAGCATGATGTTGATGGTTCCTATGCAAAGGAAAATTTAAATTTGTTCTTTGACTGTTGGGTTTCTTATGTTATTCAGAAAGTTTGGCAATGCCTGTAATGGGAACTTTCCTAGTAATATGCATTAAACGTAATTTCCACTTTTTTAAACCATCAAAATTAAGCATATAGTGTGTGTAACATCTAAACTATGGCAAGCACCTTAATTACATTTTTTCATTTTAATCTCACAACAACCTTGTAATGTTGGTGTTCTTCTCCCATTTTATAGATGAAGAACCTAAGGCTGAGAGAAATTTTGTCTGTGTACGACGCAACCAACATTCATATTCAGCTCTATTTGTCTTTAAATCACTACAGTTTCCACTACAGCCAATTGCCCTGTAACTCCTCATGTAATAAAAATGACTGATCTTAAAGTGATATTCATATCTCATGATTGAAAAAGAATAAGGAATCATCCGTGGCACAAACCTGCCATGCAGGGAGTGTAGAATCAGTGTTAATACACAGGCTTTGGGATCAAAGGAATGTGAGATTAACTCTCATATCCACCATCTTAAAGCTGTGTGGCCTTAGATATATTACTTAATCTTTCAGAGGCTGGACTGCTAATCTGAAAAGTGCAAATAACAATATCTACTTCAGGGAGTTGTTAAGAGGATTAAGTGAAATAATGCCTAAAAAGTACTTAACACAAAGTAGGCTCTTAATAAAAGCAAGCTCTAGGTGCATAGCACACTATGCTATTTCCTTGATTCTCATAGCTTCATCTCTGAGTCAATCACTTCCAAATATTAGATTCAGACCTCTCTTCTGAATTCTGGATCCATGTATCCCATCACCTACTTGGCATCTGCGCTTGGATGCCCACAGGCATCTCATACTTTGTATACATCAAACTGAACTAATGATATATGTCACCCTCCCTCCTTCCCAGCTAGTATCTGCTCCCCTGCAGTTGGTTTTTTTTATGGTAGTGAGGTAGGGGTGAGTGTGTGTGTGTGTGTGTGTGTGT
>NW_012104065.1:1904375-1928753 GCF_000951045.1 Mandrillus leucophaeus
TGGTACTTGAATAGTGTCAGATATTTGAAGCAGGGACAGGATATTTCAACAAGAAGGAATGCATAAATAGGACATAGGCAGGGAAGCAGCCAGGGCATATGGAGACTGAGGAGTTTGACTGTTTAATGGAGTTCATGGAGGTTGTGACAGAGAAGTAGTGGCAGATAAGATGGATGGTAAATTGGGGGCTAATTGTGGAAGGTTTTGAGTGCTAAGCTAAGTAATTTAGTTTTTATTTGGTAATGAATAAGAAACCCCATGGTTTATTTTTCCCTAAGTTTTAAAATGCTGAATACTCACATGATCAGAGCTCGCTATTTATCAGATACTTAGAATGCACCCAGCTATGTTAGGTGGTTTATAAATATTATCCAATATGATCATCACAAAATTATGGCTGAAAGATGTATTAACCCCATTTTTCAGATGAGAGAACTGAGTCTCAGGCTATATAATTTGCCTGTGTACAACAATCTAATAAGCAGATTTTTTAATCAAAATCATTTTGCTCATTACGCTACATAATCCTGTTGTTTTCATAATTCTATTGTTTTAACAAAATCCTGTTCCACTATAATCCCATTATGCTTCATAATCTAGTATTTTGAAGAAGATAAAAATAGAAAAGATTGAGAATATGTCAGAGGCTATTTTAATAGCACAAGAAGTAATCATTCTGATTCAATTATGTTTGTCACTAGTTCAAGTAACAGCAAATCTGAGTTATCACAGTTTCTGAAAAAATGCACATTGAAAAATTGTGTGATGGTTATTTTAGATTTTTAGCATGATGTTGATGGTTCCTATGCAAAGGAAAATTTAAATTTGTTCTTTGACTGTTGGGTTTCTTATGTTATTCAGAAAGTTTGGCAATGCCTGTAATGGGAACTTTCCTAGTAATATGCATTAAACGTAATTTCCACTTTTTTAAACCATCAAAATTAAGCATATAGTGTGTGTAACATCTAAACTATGGCAAGCACCTTAATTACATTTTTTCATTTTAATCTCACAACAACCTTGTAATGTTGGTGTTCTTCTCCCATTTTATAGATGAAGAACCTAAGGCTGAGAGAAATTTTGTCTGTGTACGACGCAACCAACATTCATATTCAGCTCTATTTGTCTTTAAATCACTACAGTTTCCACTACAGCCAATTGCCCTGTAACTCCTCATGTAATAAAAATGACTGATCTTAAAGTGATATTCATATCTCATGATTGAAAAAGAATAAGGAATCATCCGTGGCACAAACCTGCCATGCAGGGAGTGTAGAATCAGTGTTAATACACAGGCTTTGGGATCAAAGGAATGTGAGATTAACTCTCATATCCACCATCTTAAAGCTGTGTGGCCTTAGATATATTACTTAATCTTTCAGAGGCTGGACTGCTAATCTGAAAAGTGCAAATAACAATATCTACTTCAGGGAGTTGTTAAGAGGATTAAGTGAAATAATGCCTAAAAAGTACTTAACACAAAGTAGGCTCTTAATAAAAGCAAGCTCTAGGTGCATAGCACACTATGCTATTTCCTTGATTCTCATAGCTTCATCTCTGAGTCAATCACTTCCAAATATTAGATTCAGACCTCTCTTCTGAATTCTGGATCCATGTATCCCATCACCTACTTGGCATCTGCGCTTGGATGCCCACAGGCATCTCATACTTTGTATACATCAAACTGAACTAATGATATATGTCACCCTCCCTCCTTCCCAGCTAGTATCTGCTCCCCTGCAGTTGGTTTTTTTTATGGTAGTGAGGTAGGGGTGAGTGTGTGTGTGTGTGTGTGTGTGTGTGTACAAATCAACACTGTAACCAGCCCACAACTAATCCATTCTTAAGTAACTCAGTGCTAAGGGATATGGCTTCTAAATTCCACCCGATACTACCCTAGTCTTAGTGGCCATAATTTCTCTCCTAGCCTAATGCAGTCACATCCACTGCTGCCTACACCCACCAACCAGTTAGTCATACTCTAACCAGAGGGACCTTCTTAATGCCCCTTGAGTTTTAAGATTGGCTTAAAGTCTCATTCCATTTTGATGGAAATCAAAAATCCCTCTTGGAGTTTTTGTTAACTTGGTATAAACATTCATTCTTATAAATTCTTCTTCCCTCAGGAGCCAACTTCCACAAATACTGCTTCTGTGCCCTAACACCTCCAGGTGAAACTCAGCCCCTTCTACAAGTTCCATGGATGATCCACTCATACAAAGCACTTGTGAGCATAGCCGACTTTAGTGAACATTGGGACTCAGGGAGACGGAGAACTATTTGCTATTCAGAATGTGAACTCCAATGGTGCATTAGGTATTTCCAGTCTTGTATCTCCTCTGCCCTTCTCACCATCTGGATGTTTCCACTGGCAGATTGCCCCTTCTTCATCCCAGCATCATACCATCTTGGGGGCTCTTATCTTATACCCTTTCTTTATTCCAGATTTCTTTATTCTTTATTCAAATCCTTTGTGATTTGAATCCCAGTTTGGATGTCTGGTTTTTGTTTGTTTGCCTGGGTTCCTCAGCTCACACCATCAGTATTTCCTTCTAGCCCAAGTGGTTGGTTACCAAGTATTTTTCCAATAAAAGTTCCCACCCCCAATAGGAATTCTGGAGCCAGCAAGTAACATCATAAACTTTTTGCTTCTATTACAGAATGTAAATCAGATGATCCCACTTCCCTGCCAAATAGCCTGTAAGTGGCTTCCCATTGCCTTTAGCATAAAGCCTCTAACTTTTTTAGAAGGGTCTACAAAGTTTCCCATGATGCCTCCTCTACTGGCCATTCTAATGTTGTTTTGGTTTCTCATCCACATTGTGCTTTCTCCAGCACCCAGGTCTTCATATTCACTGTCCTTAGGTCCTGTTCTTTCTCCAACTCATCATCAGGTCAACTCTTACCAGCCCATAGGTCTCTGCCTAACTAGCACTTACTCTAGGCTGGAGCCACCTGCTAGGAGCTCCTTGATCATCAGGTATTTCTTAACAATGCTTTCTCCACTTGCCGTTATCTAGTTATTTAAAATAATGTATTTCCTCTCTCTCCACAGACTCAAAACACTACTAGGACAGAAACCAGATTTCTTGTCTTAACTATCACATTCTCAGCAAGAAGCATACAGCAGGCACTTAATTGTTAAAAACTATCTGAAGGTAAACGTTGAGTCAAGCATCTGTGTAAAGTATTGCCCTAAATCTCCCTTAACTTCTGGGCTTTAATTTATTCTGCATATATAGGGATCAGTCTTTCAGAAGACCCCGAAAACCTTAGTGAAGGTGGAGGGCTCAATAAACTATTTGCTTTAAAGCTCTGACAATTTTGTTGTTGCTGATATTAACAACTCAACAAGAAGGGGAGTTAAAGGGCAGTGCGTACAAAAGGTCACAAGTGTACTGCCTAAATATGCTGTGAGCTTCGTAAGTAGGCTGCACTCTTGTTCGCTATCATCAGGATTTAATTAACTGGTGTCACAGCTGAATTGACATTTCATGCCTGTGGGGAAATTTGACGGAACTCATCCATTCCAAAATAAATGATTAGCACCACCGTCTTTCACATGATCTTTCAATAAGTGGGACAGCTACATTTTCACAACTTGCTGGGGAAAAACCATTTTCAAACTCGAAATACCAGTAAGCATGGAAAAGAAGGATGGGAAAAAATAAAGTCAGGCAAAATGATATTTGTGGGTGCTTCATTTTATGAAAATAAAACTTGTTTCAGAGGCAAAACGAACCTGTCAGGAACCCCTGTTTTTCATAACAAATTATGCCAGAAGAATGTTGCACAGTTTTGGAATTTGCCTGATCACTGAGCTGTTGAGAACAAATGTATTTTTATGGGTTCCTGGGTTGTGGGCCGACCCCCTACCCAGTCAGTCACCAGCCAAGCACAGCTTCCAAGTCTTTAAACTTCTCAGCACAGTAGGCCCTAAAACTGTTCCCATGGTAACCTTCCATCAAACAGGTGAGCTGTAAAACAGGTGAGCTCAAGCTGTTATTTGCAGGCAAAATGAGAAAAAGAAATACTGGCTGCTCTTGTTCGAGATGCCACGAAGAGAAGTAATACTGATTACTGAATAAATAGACTGAAAGTCGGAATAGTTGTTGAACCAATTAGGAATCATGGCGTTAGTGTCCTGACCAAAAAAAAAAGAAAAAAAATACAGCTTCTAAAATGTATACGTCTCAAAGAAAATCAATGAGAAAACAGATCACAAATTGTGTAGAAACATTAGTCATTGTTTTTGGAGGATCTCCTAAATATCGGGTCCTTGGATGGAAAATTTGCACATATGATTTCATTTGTCTCTAACCCCCAAAAAACCTGTCATAATAAGCTTTTAGTATTTCCATGATTTACCTTAAATAACTGAGGTTCAAAGAATAAAAATGAGAGACTGTCACTTAAGTGGGATTTGAACCCGGGTCTCTGTGTCTCCAAAATTTCTGTTTTTTTCATGATGCTACACTTTTTGAGCATTTATCAAGCATATTCTAAAAGAAGTCAGTCACAGTTTGTGCTGAGGGAATTTGCCACCAATTAAGTACAGATGTGAAAGGCGGCACTTGGGAAATCATCTTGGCTCCAGGATCGTACAGTCTGGGGACTGTAGTATAATAGAGTCACAAAATCTGTAGTTATAAGAATTGCCTTGAGTGCTGTCTCCTCCACAATATAATAGGGTAGCCTTGAGAAATCCATTAAATTTTTTGAACCTCAGTTTCTTCTTCTGTGAATTGAGATAATAACTTAATGGAATGTTCTGAGAATCAAAGGAGAAAATCTATTTGAAAGTGCTTTCTAAAATATAAAATGTGATATACGATTATTAATATTACCCTACATATCACATAAAATCTTGGCACATCTCTTTGGCACAACAGTTTCTTTTCACTTAAAACTGGCCAGTTGAATTCTTTCCTCAAGCGTGTTTTATTTAATCTTCAAAATTAAGAGTTGTGCAGAGCTTCCAGTCTGAGTTCATTTTAGAAGTCAGGAAATAATTGTTACATTATTATATATATTGAACTGTCATTATACACATGCACACACATATGGCAACTTGATAAGAAAATATCATTTGTATTTATTTTAAATTAATGCTTAACTGGTGACAGACTGTAGCTATCACCTACACTCTGGTTGGGCCAAGAAAATAGTGTATGATTTAGAAACTGAAGGACAAAAGAAGAGTAATGGTCAAGGAAATGGCAGTGCAAGGAATTCAAGGCAGCCTACAGGCTGGGGCTGTAATCTGGCAGCCTACAGGCTGTGGGGCTGACCTGCCAATGTATTTTCTTTGGCCAGCAGGGGTTTATTTTGTTGTAATTGTGCTTTTTAATGATGCTCTTAAACATTGTATGTACCCTCCAGTTTGCTAACATTCCATCATTTGTATCCTCTTATACCTGGCTGCCTCTCACATGTATATTACCTGCCTGACAGCAATAGGCAGTTGGGAGTCCCTTTACCAAATAACAGGTTTCTTCATTCTGAAACCATAAAGAATGATGGGAGGCTGAGGTAGGCAGATTGCTTGAGCTCAGGAGTTTGAGACCAGCATGGGCAACATGGTGAAACCCCGTCTCTACAAAAAATACAAAAAAATAGGCAGACTTGGTGGTGCATGCCTGTGGTCCCAACTACTTGGGAGGCTTACCGAGATCTACTTACTGAGATCCGGCCACTGCACTCCAGCCTGCATCTGACCATTAAACACAGGAAAGACTGAGCATGCACTGGGCTCAGGCACCAAATCCCTTAGGAGTAGAGAACTGGCATACTGTATCTGAGGAGATACATTTAGGATACATATTAAAAAGTCTAGTATTACACAGCCAGTTGTAAATATTCTAATTCAACAAGCATCTAAGAACCTGCCATATGAGCTTCAGGAAAGTTTCTGGCACACAATAAGTATGATGTAAGTGGATGTTCTTTGTTATGTCATCATCATCATCCTTATTATCATCATTGCTATTGTTATTGGTCAGACACAATTCTAGGAAGGGCAAAGGATCCTAACTCCTGTTTTCCCCTTTACTCCCAAGTAGAGGGTATCCCCAGTGTTCTGCTCAGTTTCTGATGCATGCTTGTTTCCCAAAATATATCTGAGGAATGACTGCATAAATAATGGAAGATTAGAGAGAGGCCATCCCTGGCCTTTGAGATCAACAGTCAAAATCTGCTCTGACAATTTCTGAGAGCTGTGAATAATTCTAGCCAAGTGTCAGAAGGAACCTGGCAAGGGTAGCTCTGGGACTCTGATTTTCCCGAAGGAACTGAAAAGAAAGAATACCTGGGTGGAAAAGGTATCCTGGTAGCTAGACAGGAAGGATGTTCAGTGGATGCATTATGTAATGTCTGCAGAGAATCATGGCCATAGGTGCTATGTAAGCACCAAATATCATTAATATTACTATTTAAAAGAACGGAGCAGCCTATTCCTTCCTAAGTGGTAACCTGAGCACAGCAGGATTTTACTAAATCTGATCATTTATTGGGTTGCCAGCTGGAGCACTGATCATGCTCTGGATGTATGTCACAGAGTCTGATTTGGTGCAGCCAGCACTGGCTCTGACTCAGCATCTTACCTGCCTGAACTATTGCAACACCCTCCTTACTGTCTATTGGCCTTACATCAGCCCAGTCAGCCTGTTATTCTGCATACTCCTAATTATATAAGTCTTGCTGAACTGTAATCGAATCATATCACTTTTCTGCATTACAACAGTTCATGATTTCCTTTGGCCTAAAAAATTGCCAAACTCCTTAGCAAGGCGCATCTTGGGCTTGGGCCACCAGCACTCTATTCTGAGCATCCTCCGTTGATCTAAACACTCTAGCGGTCTCTGGATGCTCTTCCCTCTTAACAAGTGACTTTTCTGACCCGTGTTCCCCTGGCAAACTCATGAGCATCTTTCAAACATCACTTGCTCCCTGAAGCCTTCCTTCACACCCATCTGCAGAATCAGAATTGAGGGCCTTTTTGTCTACATGTCTGTGGCACTGAACAGTTCTCTTGTATTGGCCAGGATATTTGGATGCAAATCTTGGAAGTCTAGATCAAACAAATTAAAGAATATGTTGGGATTTATTCACTCGTGTCACCAAACTGCACAGTGACTGGGTCTTTGGATGAGTGTGACCAGGGCCTCAGACCAAATCAGGGAGTCTACCGCTAGTAACTATCTTCATGGGGCAGAAATGACAAACACTTCAGCTTTGCATTCATACATACTTAAAGCCAGAGAGGAACAAGAGCTCCTTCCCATGAATTCTAGTTATAAAACTTCAGAGGAACCACTGTGGATGGCCTGGCTTCGTCCACATGAGCATCACAGGAAGGGGACCAGGTGCCATGACTCTCCTACACTGCTTCAAGGTACCTGCTCAGACCCAGTGACGGGGTAGCATGATTAGCAACCCTCGTCAGGACCTCATTAGATTGAGAGTGGGAAAGAAGCAGTGTCCCATAAGAAGGTGCAAGCTCAGATAGAATTTCAGACAGGCGGAAGAGTAGGTGTCATCTGGACTGTTACTCAAATTCGATAACTAATAACACTTCAGATCCTAACTGTGTATTTGAGTTTTTGAGTTTGCCTCTCACTACAGAGTGAGCTCCTAGAGTGCAAGGAGGCACATCTGACTCATGTGCCTCTGCTCTCACCTAGCATGATGCCTGGTGCCAGGTTGCCACTTAGCTCATGCCTGTGTGTTCTTGAATTAACAAACGGATAGCTCTCCAATGCTCTGTGAACAAAACATCCAGTGAACATAATTACGGAATTCTGTAGTGTTTGGAAGTTAGTTAAACAAATGTTTATAGAACTGCTATAATTTAAAAGACATCGAGTAGCTCACGCCTGTAATCCCAGCACTTTGAGAGGCTGAGGCGGGCAGATCACCTGAGGTCAGGAGTTCGAGACCAGCCTGGCCAACATGGTGAAACCCCATCTCTACTAAAAAGTACAAAAATTAGCCGGGCATGGTGGTGGGCACCTGTAATCCCAGTTACTTGGGAGGCTGAGGCAGGAGAAGTGCTTGAACCCGAGAGACAGAGGTTGCAGTGACCCGACATAGCGCCACCACACTCCAGCCTGGGCGACAGAGTGAGACTCCATCTCAAAAAAAAAAAAAAAAAAAAAGAAAAGAAAGACATTGAGTGACTCAAAACTAAAATACAACACAATAATCTTTGAAATACAACTAGTATTTATTGAGTTCATAGTGTTAGCATTTTTACAGAAGACATTTAATCCTCACAAAAATTCCATGAGTTTCAGGAATTAACCCTATTTTATAATTTAAGAAGATGAAGTTAAGAGATCCTTGGACTTCCCTTAGTTCTCACAGGTAAAAGGCTACAGAGGCAGAACAGAAACCCAGGCCTTCTGATCTCAAGTCTGTTGCCTTGCTCTTAAGCAAATTATTTAACCTGTCTGGGTAAAATGGAGATAATAACACTTGTTTCTAAGGATTGCTGTGAGGAGTAAAAGAAAAAATATATATAAACAAATTAGCACATAGCCTGGTCCAGATGAGGGGATTAATAGACAATAGTGCTATATTTGTCAATGATGGTGGGCGATTTCCTTTGATTCTGACTGGTACATATCTCTGGCCAGTTTGGGTCCTTGTCCCACAGCCCAGGGACTCGTCTTGTGTTAGTCACCTCTTCAGTGCTACCCACTCTGTCTCCAGTAGCTTCTCTCCCCGAAGACTGCTTCTAGAACAGGTCACAGGCACCTGGGCTCCCCCTTCGCGCTGAAGCCAAGTGCCCAACCCCCTTTTGATGCCTCAGTTAGCTGGCCCCACTGGTTATGGAAAGATAAGTACCAAGAGGCATAAGGATATATGGATCCTAGACCTCATCCTGACATCAATTAGCTGTATGACATTTGCACTGCTGTTTTCTCAAGCATACAATGAGAGCTGGACCAGAGAAATCACTACATTAAATTTGTTATGTAAAGGAAATTTCAGCAAAAATATTTTTCCTGCAGAGTCAAGCAATACTATTACTTCGTCTCAAAAAAGTTTTACATATTTTTTTTACAGTAACCAAGTAAATCAGCATCGGACTTGCCTACATTTATCAGATCAATTTCTATTAATTTTAACTGTTCCTTCCTGCTCTACTTCTCAGCAGGGATTACGTGCCTGCAGCATACTCTCGGAATTTTCTCCTAAACATAGATTCCAGGAAAAGCTAAGGTAAAGACGACAGAGTAGAAAGCAAGAGCACAGATGACACTTCTTTTAGGCGCACTGCCTAGATCTCACTTGGCCTGCTGCCTTCCTCTCATTAGTTGCACCAACTGAATCTGATTAGCCCACTCTGATTTATTTTTGGCAACCTGGGAGTGCATGGGCCAATGCTTATTTTCATGGCTGATACAATCATCCCCAAAGCTGTCGTTAGCATTTGGAAGATTAGTCCCTTTCTCTGGATGATTTTACTGCCTAGGAAGCATCATGACACACATTAGACATATATTTCTTAAACACTTTACAAAATTGAGTCTATTTACTCCTCTTCTTATTATCACAACCACCTTCTGTTATTGGCTGCTAAAACATAGAGAAAAAATTATTGATAATTACATATTTGATGCTTCTAAACTTATTGTTTTCTGAGTTAGTGAATCACCCGCTATAATCAATAAGAACTAGAAGCCAGATTTCAATGCTACTGGATACTCAGTGCCAGAGTTGTCTACATTTTGCTTAATAGACTTTCCTGTTATGCACCAAACAGTACTATCTATGTGAAAAGTGAATAAGGAAATATGAATAAACACTTTCTCCTAAAAATGCAACTTTCAGATATGAAGCACAATATCCATATGATTTCTATTTATATTTGTTGACAGTAAGATTTATTAGTAAGGATCATTATTTTTAGGTCTTTGAGACACAAAAATTCTGAGATTCCAAATAAATCCTAAAGCACACTTAGTATAAAAAACATTATCATGAAAAATGAAACACTTTGGCAAATTTTCCAATAGGTTAAAAGTAAAAGGATTTTTTCATCAGCTCTCAGTTAATTTGAAAGCATATTTATAATCAGGATTCCCCATTCACTAAGCATTTCGTAAGTAAACAACCACTGACCACCACCAAACTTGCAGCTCCTGGAGGCAGGACTTTGGATCCCCAGTACTTAGCAGACTGTGTGATTCTTAGTAGGTTCTTAATTTGTATCAACTAAACGAGTATTTCAATTAGTAACTTCTACCATGGGTGTGATTACTCTTTCTTTACCTCGTTCCCAAGTCTTCTCTATCCAATGAGGACATCCCAGCTGTTCCAGATACCCTCTTGTAAAGTCTGTCTATAGAAGATTCTAAGGAAAGCAAAAGGATAGAAGAGAAGAAAAGATAAAATTTGCAGAGAGAGAAGTTTAAAGAGAGAAGGGCACTATGATAGGGGAAAAATGAGAAGTTTAAGAAGTATTGCTGGAGAGCTCAGGTGCACTAGTTAATTGGGGTCTAATTTGTTTGTTGTTGTGGTTGTGCCAGAATTTTAGAAGTATCTCAATGCTGATGAATTTTCCTTAAGAGGGAGGGAAGATGAGGAGGCAGAAGATGTTGAGACCAACCTACACATTACTTGTGTTCCCTGCTTGATCCTGGGAATGTATTCACCGTGAGCTAAGGTGAATTTTGTTTTGCTTAGGAAGGTTAGAGGGAGGGCTCTTTGCTTTCCTTAGGAAATACATTATATTCCCCACACTAAAGTAAGCTGATGATGCTAGAGGAAGAATTGGTGTGCCTAGTAAACAGAGGATCCAACTCCATCGGGTCAGCTGTAGCAGCAAGGGTATGGGGGCATTCAGGAGCAGCAGGAGTTAGCTTCAGAGCACGAGTGGGAACAAAGTGGCAGGAACAGGTGCACCCTTGGGCAAAGTAGCCCACCAGAACAGGGGCTGATGACTTCACTAGACTGTCAAGTGCCCCCACTGCACTTTGGGCCTGTCCATCAGAAGCACACATTGTGCTGATAGCCTCCATGGCACCATCACAGGGATGGGAGGGCATCCCATCTACCTTTGAGGCCTGGAACCTCTGGGTACATGGGTATCTCTTGCACACCTGTGACCCAGCACCACACTATACACTCATCAACAAATGTTCCTCACCCATGCGCATTGCTCAGGGCTTGCTCCTGGACTGCTGGCACCGCCCTGCTCCACCAAGCAGGGGACAACCCTGACGCAGCTGTTCTATGCTTCTGATGGCCAAGAAAATTGTTCCCCACATTCTCAATTCATTGTTCACACCCACTATTGATTCGACACCCCCTTGGGACACTGACAGAGCAAAGCTGGAGGGTATGGGTACAACAGCAGACTGCTCATAGAGCCACGAACCATTAACAATGCAATACTTCTAGATTTGGTGCAGGAGGCTAGGATGTCTGTGATCCTCAGCTAATAGGTTTTAAAAGAAAGTGTAGTAAGGGAAAAGAGATCATGCATCTATGATAGCAACCTGGACCTTTCTAGTCATATTAAGGGTACGGACAATTGCTTGAATTACTAGTAGAAGTCTATTAATTTCAAATCTTAGTTGACGAAATGCTATGGTTGAAAATGTCAACTTTCTTTAAAAAATTCTACAGGTGAATGATTCTGACTTAGTCAGGTCTTAATGTGCATTGGTGTTAATCCCGATTTACATTATACAGGTAATAATCTAAGATCATTTTTTCTTTTTAAGCATTAGGAACCTTTGTGCATGTGTGTTTATTTTGGGTATGGGGAAGGGAGAGGAAACAGTTAGAGAATTTTGTTCACCCTATTGGCAGAAAAGGGCCAACAGGCACAGGTCACAACCACAGGCAAAAGGAGGTTATAGTAGCCTATTATTAAATTTAATTTTTAAAAATACAAACCCTTCTCTCACGTTCACCCACTCTGAGGAGGAACGGAAGATCCCCGAGCCCTCTATTCTAGGGTTTCCATATGTAAAGCCTGAGATGGTGAGGGTAAGAATTAAAAAATTATTTATGAAGGGGAAAAAGACATCTGTTGCTACCTTAACCTTCAGACACTCCCATCCCCAGCCCCTTTTGCTTCTTCAGAAAGAGCCCCTGGGAATCAATTTGAGTATAGAACAAGCCCTTCCTCTAGAGGGGCACTCAAACCCCAACATGGTATTGGAAGCTCTGGGGTTAACTGAGGAAGAGGGGGAGAATGGATAGCACCTCAACCTAGCAGGGGAGGGGATGTGCCCTTCATTACATGTAGTCAGCCAGCTGGACAGACGGCAGCCTGTGCCTCAATTGCTACCATCTAATAATGACTTTTTCCTTTTATGTGTTGTCCTCCCCAGTACTTCATAGAGAGTCTCCCTCGCCTCCACTGGAGACACTAGGTTTCTTGATCTTTTCTTCAAAGAGAAGGGAGGGGAGAGGAGGTTGTAGGTGGGGCAAAGCCCATCTCATCTCTTCATCTAAGTCAGAGCATCTGCTCTCCTAAAAGGAACCTAGAAGGGAAGTTCTCCAAGTTCTTGCTCAGATAGGAACAGATTTCTCTCCCTCAGCAGAGGAACAAGACAGTAGCAGAACACACTGGTCTTGATGAGTGATGCCATCAGTACTGAGTAGCAAGGAGGGAGATTTCAGGAGGCAGGGAGGTAGGGCACATCTGGCGCTGGTCTCACCCTGATGCAGAAGCCTAGCCCTGCACTGTTCTCTTTAGATAAGTATGACGATCACCACGGTCCTGTTCACTGTAGCTGAATGTGCGGGAAGACCAGGCACCCATGAGGCAAGGGGTCTTCCCTCAGTCTTGGTGTGGAGGCAGCACATTACTTGAGCCCTAAATATTTTTAAATTCCTTTCGGTTGTGTGACCGTATTCTTCAGGACATTGGGTAGGACTAAATGACTGAGGATGAAACCAAATATGTCTATATTGCAAAAATTCTCTTGATTTTTTTAAAAAAGGCCTTTGAGTAACACAGAACTATGTTCGGTTCTAGAATTACTTTTTTTTGTTTCTATTTCTCTGGTGAAATTTTCTACCCTTTCATTCATTATGAGCATACTTTTTAGTTTATTAAGCATAGTTATAATATCTGATTTAAAGTACTTGGCTACATCCAAAACCTGGATTTTCTCTTGAAAATTTGTCACATTTTCTTGGATCTTTGTATATGGACTAATTTTGGACGATTTCTTGAATATTGTGAGTATTATGTTATAAAGACTGTAATATTTACGTTTCATGATTAAGCTAATATTTTAGTCTTAGCAAGAAATTCACTTGGTTGGATGAAAACTACACATGCTTTTTTGTGGGTGGCAGCTTGAACCTTAGGACCATTCTTTTAGCTTTGGCTGGGTTACCTGCAGCCTGACCACCCTATGAATGGCTCAGGAATCAGCCTGAGGTTTGGACAGACTTTAGGACCCCCTGTTTTGGCTCACTCCTTTTCAGGATTACCCACTCACTTTCCATTAGTGGTGGTTGCCAAGATTCTCTTATCTTTTGCCTCAGGCCAGAAAGACTGACATTTTGTCAGAGTTTCAGCTGTCTCACACTGTGCTGAATGAAGCCTCTGCCCTCTGGCTATAAGCTGAGATAGAAGATGGATGGATGGACAGGTGGGTGGATGGACGGATGGACAGATACACAGACAGACAGACACAGACAGACAGACAGATAGATAGATAGATAGATAGATAGATAGATAGATAGAAAGATAGATATAAAAATAACTCATTCTGTGCCAATACCTTCTGCCAAGTGTCAACTTCCCTCCAAAAATCTCTGCTTTGTTCATGATTCAGTCTTTAGTTGTTTATTTGGTAATTTGTCCAGAGTGTATGGTTATTATTTGCTGGAGGAACAGTCAGAGAGGAACTTTCATGGCCATAACTGAAGCATAACTTGCAGAAGCATAATTCAAAAGAAAGAAAAGGGTAATGGAGAAGGGAAAGAGCTAGCATTTGTTAAGCTCCATATATAGGCAACACATTAAATACTTTTTCTGTTCTTTTTCTGTTTGCTTATGTTTTATCCTTCTTGCCCAAACAGTGAAATGCTCTTACGAACTTTAGGCTAGCCTCACAATTCCACCTGGACCACTGGCAATATAGCATGGCTCATATTTTGTGTTTGATCCCAGAAGTACATTGCTCAATGTTAGAAACATGCCCATGTGTCTGGAATAACTGCCTTGATACATTCTCCTAGAATTTTTCTAGGACGCCACAGCCTCACTCATATTTTTTTGAAACATGTAATTTCACCAGCATAGCTGAAACCAAGAACTTCCCTAGAACCTAAGTGTCAAAACGACTTTCATTCATTATTGACTCCTTCACAAGATGTTTATTTTGTTTATTACATGACATAGTCCAATAAAGGGACATTTTAAAAGTTCATTCTCAATACCTAGCTCATATTACAGAAATCTGCCTAGGATCACCCACATCAAAAGCACTTAGCATATACCAGGCACTAATCCTAGAGCTGGAGACGCAGCTGGAAATAACATGCAGTTCCTGACCTTAGAGGACTTATGGTCCAATATGATGAGATTATCGGGAACACAATTTAGTCTATTCAGTGTTAAGACAGAATTAAATTTGTTTATGCCAGACATTCTTTATAAGTACTAGGGCCTGTAAACACTGGATTTCTAAAAAATAAAATAAGAAGAAAAAGTCAGTACATTTTTTGGTCTATAAAGCCTCTTGGAGAGTAGTGATGTATACTGTGTGCTTCATTTGGTTGCTGAAAATATGTGAGAAACCAAAATCAATAAGTTAAACTGTTGGTGGAAATGTAAATTAGTTCAGCCATTATGGAAAACAGTATGGAGGTTCCTCAAAAACCTAAAAATAGAACTACCATATGATCCAGCAATCCCACTACTGGGTATCTATCCAAAGGAAAGGAAATCAGTATGTTGATGATTTCTCTGCACTCCCATGTCTATTGCAGCAGTCTTCACAGGAGGCAAGATACAGAATCAACTTAAGTGTCCATCAGAGGATGAATGGATAAGGAAAAGATTATGTGTGTATATATATGTATATATATGTAAATATATATATGGAATATCATTCAGCCTTAAAATAAAAAGGAAATTGTCATTTGCAACCACATGGATGAACCCAAAGGACATTATATCAAGTGAAATAACCCAAGCACTGAAAGATAAATACCACGTTTTTACTCACATGTGAATGCTAAAAAAAACTTGCAAGTTGCTCTAGCAGAAGTCATTACTAGAGTCAAGGAAGGGAGAGAGAAGGGGACAGCCAAAGGCTGGTTAAGGGACACAAAAGTATACCTAGACAGGAGGAATAAGTTGTAATGCACTATAGTACTATAGGGGGACTATATTAACACTTCATCGTGTATTTTCAAATAGCTAGAAAAGCGGATTTTGAATGTTCCCAACACAAAAAAGTGATAAATATTTGATGTGGTTGATATGCTAATTACCCTGATTTGCTCATTATGCAATGTATATATGTATCCAAATATCACACGGTACCCCACAAAGATGTAAAATTGTTATGTATCAATTAAAAATAAGAATAATAAAACCAAAATCAATAAATTGAGTAATTTGTTAGAGGCAAATGCCCATATATCATTGATTCAATCAGCCATTCCTTCATTGATGTAACAGAAACTTACCAGTTACATGTTATGTGTTATGTGACAGACTCGGTGTTAGGAAAGTAAGTTAGGAGATGAAGACAAATTAACATGTGGAACAATAATTAGGCTGATTTTTTGTACTTGTGACTACAGGCAAGTGACTTTATGTTTCTGAGCCTCAGTTTCCTCAGCTACAAAGTGAGATTAAAAATAACAATACCTATATCAGGAGGTTATTTTCAATATTAAATGTGATATTTTTATATAGAGAGCACCTGGGATAGTGGTTGGATCCCAGTAGATCCTTAATGAGTTTCAGCAATTTTTCCATCCTGCTACTATAGAAGAGAAATTTGAGGCCCATTGCAGTGAGTAACTTACTCACCTGGGGCACTACACACCTAGAAGATAAATTAAACACAAGCATGTGGTACAAAGTACATGAGTCTTGTTTGAGACCAAAAAGAAAGATTAATTCTGCCTGTGGAGTCTGAGACAGAATCAGGGAGGAATATTTAACCAATTCCACGGATGACTTTCCAGATATTGTCCATAAACATATATCTGGAGACTTGGAGCAAAGTTTTTAAAAAGTCCATCAACTGCTGATCCCGTAGACACCTTCAGATCTTCCATCTGATCTCTTCCTCACTAATGTAGCTTCCTTCATCTTTAAGAGATTATGCTGGTTAATCTTTAATGACAAGGATCAACACCAGTTTCTCAATCCTGACTTTTTTTATCATCTTCAGAACTAGCAGGTGACAGGAAAGAGAGGAAATAACTGCCTTGATATGTTCTCCTAGCATCACTCCCTCTAAAGTAAAAAGAGTACTTCTTTAAACCATGTAACTTTGCCAGCACAGTTGAAACCAAGAACTTCCCTAGAACTTGAGTGTCAAAATGACTCATTCATTATTTAATCCTCCACAAGATGTTTATTTTGTTTACTACATGACATTGTCCATAAACTGGAAGCAGCGTCAGTAGAAAAAAATCCTCAAAGTAAAACCCTGAGAAGATTATTAGTCCTAAGAAGGATAATCTCTTTCTGATTTTCCTTGTGTAACTAAAATACCTATGTAACTCTATTTTAAGAAATAAGGCTTATCATAAACATTAGTTTATCATATACAATAATATGTAAAAATTATCTTAGTATGACTTTATTGCCAATTATCTGAATATAACCTCCATCTCTTTTTTTCTCTTTCTTTCAACAGAACGCTACAGCTTTCCATGTAACTGTCCAAGATGATAATAACATCGTTGTCTCATTAGAAACTTCAGACATCATCAGTCCAGCATCTGTGTATGTTGTGAAGATAACTGGTGAATCCAAAAATTATTTCTTCGAATTTGAGGAATTCAACAGCACTTTGCCTCCTCCTGTTGTTTTTAAGGCCAGTTATCATGGCCTTTATTATATAATCACTCTGGTAGTGGTAAATGGAAATGTGGTGACCAAGCCATCCAGATCAATCACTGTGTTAACAAGTAAGCATCACGTGTAATATTGTCCCCTGTTTCTTCTTATTGTTCCCGTTTCTTCTCATGTGGCTTGAATTGAGAGAAGCCACCCAGAATGGCAAAATCACTTGCCTTGACGCCACGTGACATAGATCCAATGTTATGAGCTATATTAACAATATAGCTTCTTGCTGGAGTTTGATGTTTACTCTTTACCTTGTGATAACAAAAATATTTTTAAACCAAAAAAAGTAAACCTCAATGAAGGAGTATATTTTGAGACTGAACGGCAATTTCAAGTTCATGATTGCACTGTGTAATGTTCTGCTGTATTACTTAATAATGTCATCATAACTTGTCTATTTTTTCCAGAGCACGTACTCTCATATTTAGCAATTCAGTTTGGGGACAACGAACTGATACCCCTATTTAGCCTGCTCAAATTCAGGTATAGGTCTTTGGCTAAGAGAGAGAAAAAGATATATTTATTTATCACTTGTTATTCCCTACCTCGTCTTCAAAATAGCTTTGCCTTCTACTTCTCAAGAAAAAATGCCAAGAAAAAAATTACTGGCATTTTAACCTTCATGAGTCCATGTCATATAGAGTTAAGGCTGACATTGGGAAATTTTTAGGAATGGTTTTAACTCCATGTGATTTTTTTTCACTTTACTCACTGACTTTAATATCTAATGTCAAATTAAGATGTGACTCTACTGTCTATGTTGACATGTGGAAGAAAAACTGATATCTGTAAGACAGCCGAGTTTATCACTAGCACAATATAATGGCTCAGCAAAGTCCCTTTTGCTTATGTTCTTCAGTGCAAGTTTTGCAACAACTGCAATTTGTTAAATGCCATCTACACATGATTGTTCTCGTGATAATTAAGGGAAAAGACAGTGATATTGTCTGTTGGGATAAAAGGAAACAGAAACTACAAGAAGCAAAAACTCAGAACCAAGCTAGAGGACATATTTTTAATACGTCTGTCAAAAATTAATTCAAGTCTCCATTGGCAGAATCCCAGGATCAGTAGTGAGTCCTAAAAATTAGGAATGGTGTACACCCAAGACCTTCAAAGTTTATAGACATAATGAACAAATCTATTAGCTGAATTAAAGGGAGCACTTACCTGGTAAAATACTGTCTTAAACAAGCTCTAGAAAAAGACGAATTGCAAGTCAGATTTAGGCAGCAGATATAGGCACATAATGCCTATAATACAAACTCCTTGAAATCAAAAACTGTCTTACTTATCTCCATAATTTCATAAACACCTAGCCCAAGGCTTATGCTTGCTTAATAGATGATCCATAAATATTAGTTCAAGTTAGTTGAGCAAGTAATAGGAGAGATCCACAGGAAAAAAAATAAAGCACAAAGAAAAATAAATTTAGGACTGTAATGACAGTTGCTGATCCAACATTTATGAGCATGCACTCAGCCATTCCTCATCAGTTGCAGCTGAATGATTCAGCCCTTTAGCTAAGCCTTCGTGAAGAAATTTGATAGGTAAGTAGATGCTAAAAGCTTTCTAGAATATCACTTAGCATTTATGATGAGTTCCATTCAAAACATATTCTATTTTCCTTTGTGATGTTTTTCTTTGACCTGTAGGGCTTACAAGTGTGTTGAATATCCAAACATTTGGAAATTTTGCAGACATCTTTTTTATTGATTTCTAGAGGAAGTGCTGTTGTGATCAGAGAACATATTTTATATGATTCATTTACTTGAAAATTGTTGAGATTTGTTTTATGGGCCCAAATATGGTCTTTCTTGCTGTGTATTCTGTGAGCACTTCCTGGGTGAAATTTCAATAAGTACCAACCAGGTCACGTTGTTTGTTCAAGTCTTCTATATCCTTACTGATTTTCTGTTTATTTTTTCTAGTAATGACTGATAGAGGAATCTGAAAGTCTCCACCTGTAACTGTAAATTTGTCTATTTCTCCTTTCACTTATTTTGGTTTATGCTTTACATATTTTGAAGCGCTGTTGTTATTAGGTGCAAAAACTTTTAAGATTGCTGTGTCTTCTTGATAAACTGACCCTTTTGACTATATGTAATGTCCCTCTATATTCCAAGCAATATGCCTTGTGTTAATTTCCCTTTTGTCTGATATTAAAATAGTCATTTTAGTTTTCTTTTTTAAGTGTTTGTGTGGCATACTTAATCCATGCTTTTGCTTTCAGCCTACTTCTGTCTTTACATGTAAAACGGTTTCCTGTAGACAGCACAGAGTTGAGTCTTGTTTTTTTTTTTTCCAATCTAAAAATCTCTGTCTTTTAACTGGAGTACTTAGGACAGCACTATCCAATAAAAAGAGAATGTTAACCTCATATGTAATAGTAGATTTTCTGGTAGACATATTAAAATGCTTTTTTAAAAGGTGAAATCAATTTTAATAACATGGTTTACTTAATCCATTACATTCAAAATATTATTTCAACATATAATCAATATACAAATTTACCCATTTTTTTACTTTGAAACAGAAATTAAATTTAAGTAAAAATAAAGCTGCACTAGCCTAATTTTAATTGCTCAATAGCCATATGTAGCTAGTCACTAGCAATTTAAATGTGTAGGTTTAGACAATATACATGTAATTATTAATATTTATTATTATAATATAATACAATTATTTATATGGTTGAATTTGAATTTACCATATTGCTAGGCTGTTAGGTAGAATGAGCAGTGAGTAGATCTAGTCAATAGTTGAGCTGGGTTTAAGGTATTAGACACCTTCTGTTCATCACAGATTTCCAGTTCTTCCCATGGTAGGCTGCCAGGAGTGGTAGAGGGTATTTCTCAGTGTTTCAGTTCCACCCTCAGTATGCAGCAAGCCCTGAACATCGGCACCACAGAAGAGCTCCCCCAGCAATAGACTGCTGTTGTTTTTCTCTCATCGCTAACTTTTTGGCGGGGACAGAAGATGTTCTTGGTTCTCATGATCCAGTCTCAGGCTTAGGCAGACCCTGTGACATTAGATGGGACATTCTTGACATTTTTACCCCTCAAATTACACTGACACTGAAATTCTACATTAAATCTGTGGGTCAGAGAGTTTCCTGCCTCTTCTCCAGTGGTAGCAGAACCACTGATACTCTACTTTGTATCAACGTAGGACGCTGGGCCCAAAAGAGTTTCTGCTCCTCTCCCAGGAACAGGCGTCTTTTGTTTCTATTCACCCTTCAAAAGAAGGGATCTTTTCCTGAGAACTGGAAGGGAAAGATTTTTCTGCCCCTCCACAATACATTAAGGTTTGTATTCAGGAAAGGTCCAGGGAAGTAAGTTTTCTTGTTGGCCTCTTAGTGGTTTCAATTATCATCTGCATGCCTGTCGCCTCCCACACCGATCCCCAACCCCCCAGAAGGAGGCTCTCTCCAGTCCCTATATTTACGAGACTGCCTCTGGTAGTCCTCATGAGCATGGGGTAGAGGCCCAAAGGGAAAGCGAGAGAGACACAGTAGACTCTATTTGTGTCTGTGTCTCCCAGTTAGTCTAGACTAGTGGTGACCCAGAACTTCGGGATGATAGAAATGTTCTATATCCATATTGTCCAACATAGTAGCCACTAATTTTTAATTTTAATTAGTTTTAGTTCATTTAAAATTTTATTTAAATATCTCCATGTAGCTAATAACCACCATATTGGACAGAGCAATTCTATGCATCCATTTAGACCATACTTAGCCTTTATGAATCCATTAAAATTGGAGCTACTTTCTTCTTACCTGCTTCAATGTTGTATCCTCTTCCTGCTGTGCTTTGCCAAAAGGTGAAATAGTGTGTCGCCTATCTCCAGAGGGGTTGTTCACGCCTTGCAATTCATATTACTTGATTGACTTGCTACCTCACCTCTCCCGTAACCTCAAGAATAGTTATGATTTCGTGGATTACGTGGCTTTTGCTTGTTGAGGTAGAGAAGAAGTGATGTTGTCCTGGGGCTTTCTACATGTTAAGGGGAAGAGGAAACACGTATTAATTTCCAAAGAGTAAAATTAATTCATGATGGCCTATCAAATATTGTCTTGTACCCCATTGTTAAAGGCTCCATTACATTATCCCAAATTTAAGGAGCGATAATAAGTTGGGAATATAAGAAGTGGGGATTAGTGCACAAATATTTCTGTGACATTAGGCATGAGCTGGCATTTAGTGACATTTGGGTTTCAGCTTCCACCTTCATAAGAGAGGGAATTAAAGTACATGATGACTCAGATAACTTTTGAGCTCTGAAACTAACATTATCTGTCAGTTAATGATGTGTTTTTGCCATCTTTATTTTTCTAACTGAAAGCTTTTTAAACAAGTTTGGAAAACATTTATAGTATCTGCTCACAGAGTTGACATATTTCTCTTGAGAATAAGAGAGTACCTTTGTAGCAGTCATTTATTGTGTGTTAGATGCTTGTCTTGATGAAATAAGTAATGACAAAGCAATTGGCCCCAGGGCAGTCCTTTGATATTTCGCTATAGTTGTTCTGAGTCTGTCACTCTTAGAGAAAGCTGAAAAACATGTCAAAGAATAAATTTGGCATAGCAGAGTCATTTGGCCAGTTCAAAAGAATTTCACAACCCTTAGGCTGTGACATCTCATTAATATTTAATTGATTGAGAACGTTCAGTATATTGCATGCACTTCAGAGGAAAGGGGTAGTTTCTCAGCAGGTAAAAGGATACCTGGAATCAGTTGCTTGGAAATTGAGGAAATGTCACACACACACAGCTGTGTCACGTGTCAGTGAAGTTCTACAGATACTGGCTGTACACACTAAAGAATACACAAGGAGACACTCTACAAATATAATATTCTATACAGACCTATTCTAAATAAAAATAATTCATGAGTTTTTATTTTAGTTATCAGGTACATTCTCTGTGCCATGTCCTAGGTACCAAAGAAATAAAGAGAGATAAAAATACTCATAATCAAAGATGTTATACTATAGTGGAAGAGACAAATAAAAACCATTGCAAATAATATGATAGCTGCTATTGTAACCAGAAAGGGGTCCCAATCCAGACCCCCAAGATAGGATTCTTGGATCTCAGGCAAGAAAGAATTCAGGGCAAGTGCACAGTGCAAAGCAAAAGCAAGTTCATTAAGAAAGTAAAGGAATGAAAGAATGGCTACTCCTTAGGCAGAGCAGTCCCAAGGACTGCTGGTTGCCCATTTTTATGGTTATTTCTTGATTACATGCTAAACAAGGGCGTGGATTATTCATGAGTTTTCCCAAAAGGGTGGACAATTCCCAAAACTGAGGGTTTCTGCCCCTTTTAGACCATATAGAGTAACTTCCTGACATCGCCATGGCATTTGTAAACTATCGTGGCACTGGTGGGTGTCTCTTAGCATGTTAATGTATTATAATTAGCGAACAATGAGCCAGTGAGGACAACCAGAGGTCACTCTCATCGCCATCTTGGTTTTGGTGGGGTTTGGCCAGCTTCTTTACTGCAACCTGTTTTATCACCAAGGTCCACCCCAGTAGGTCTCAGCCTTATTTTACCCAGTCCCTATTCAAGATGGGGTTCCCGTGGTTCAAATGCCTCTGACACTGAAAGAATTATGTGAAAGAGATTGCCTTGCCTTCCTAGGGAGCACTGGGAAGGCAGCACAGAAGAAACAATCATTAAAAAACGAAGGAAAATTTCCCAAAAGAATAAAGAATAGAAAGTGTTACAGAGTGAAATGGAATCATATATGCAAATAATGGAGGCATACATAGTGTGGCACACTTGGTAACTGCAAGAAGTTAAGATGGCAAGTGTTAGCTGTTCCAGAAAATAACAAGAAAGGTGGCTAGAAATGTTGAAGAACTTTAAGTACCTTGCCAAGGAATTTAGACTTTAACCTATAAGTGATGAGGGAGAAATTACATAATAGGATTTGAATGGGGAAAGCTCTCTTGTAGCAGAGCTGCAAGCCAAGAGATCCTGAATCCTGCATTGGAATTGAAAAATTATCAAGCGAGTAAAGCAAGTATTTGGGGTAGTCGTTCAACCATATGTATAGCCTTGGGCAGATGATTACGTTCTCTAAATCTTAGTTTTCAAATCTACAATTCGTTCTAGGGGTTAGCAAACTTTTTCTATGAAGTCTTAGATAATAAGTGTGTTATGCTTTAATGGCCATACAGTCTATATTGCAACTACACAACTCTGCTGTTGCAAACAACAGCAGCCACACACGATACATAAACAAATTATCATGACTATGTTAAAACTAAACTTTATATAGAGACACCAACATCTGATTTTTTATATAATTTTCATGTGCCATGAGATACTATTCTTCTTTTGTTTAGGTCCAACATCTAAAAATGTAAAAGCCTTTCTTAGCTTAAAAGTCAGACAAAAACAGGTGGCAGAACAGATTTGGCTTTGTGGACTGTAGTTTGCTCACTTGATCTGTCATATCATTATAATATGTAATATTGGGATAATTAGAGTACCTACTTGGTGGGGGGCATTATAAAATAATGCAAAGTAAGCTCCTTAACAAAGCATGCAGTACAGGATCAATCAACATAATATGTATCAATGGCACTAAATAGAAAGTTACTCGAGGTGTCAGAAGTGAAGGAGATTGAGACAGATTGGGCAGGGAAATATCAGTGAGATGGAGGTGACTGGTTTAGGACAAAGATTCTGACTAAAGTGAGAATATCAAGTAGCCTACAGACATGGAAATTTTGAGCAGAAATGAGTAAGAAAATTAAGGGGAGAATGGAGGCAGGGAGAATAATTTAGAAAGTTGTTGAAATGCTCGAGGAAAGAAATGATGAGGACTTGAACTAAGGTACTGGGTGTGATGGTCACCACCTAGCTTGGACCATGGGCAGCCGCTGCTGCCAGACCTACCTCACTGGTATGCTTCGAGGTAGCTGAGGTGCCAGGTCAGGTCTCAAATAATCATCTAAACACCAAACAGTAGCTCTGGTCACAGTCCAGTCCCTTTTCCCTGTGCCTGCCATCAGAAGTGAGGGTCTAATCCCAGATCCTCTCTCTCAAGAGAACTTGGCCGGAAGAGACACATTCTTCAGTTGGTCACATCAGAGGTTACTGAACATGAACACAATTGCTTCTTTAGTTTTAATTCTTTAGTCCCACTAAACAGAGCAATCTCAGAAAGGAGCAACTCTTAGCAGTTAGCATTTAATAAGTAATACAGAGCTACTTTTGTTTTCTTTAAACAGTATGTGCTCCACATTTGCTTTTATTTCTTTGTCTCTTCTCTGAGATAGTCACATC
>NW_012104065.1:1928803-1940409 GCF_000951045.1 Mandrillus leucophaeus
ATTAAAAAACGAAGGAAAATTTCCCAAAAGAATAAAGAATAGAAAGTGTTACAGAGTGAAATGGAATCATATATGCAAATAATGGAGGCATACATAGTGTGGCACACTTGGTAACTGCAAGAAGTTAAAATGGCAAGTGTTAGCTGTTCCAGAAAATAACAAGAAAGGTGGCTAGAAATGTTGAAGAACTTTAAGTACCTTGCAAAGGAATTTAGACTTTAACCTATAAGTGATGAGGGAGAAATTACATAATAGGATTTGAAAGGGGAAAGCTCTCTTGTAGCAGAGCTGCAAGCCAAGAGATCCTGAATCCTGCATTGGAATTGAAAAATTATCAAGCGAGTAAAGCAAGTATTTGGGGTAGTCGTTCAACCATATGTATAGCCTTGGGCAGATGATTACGTTCTCTAAATCTTAGTTTTCAAATCTACAATTCGTTCTAGGGGTTAGCAAACTTTTTCTATGAAGTCTTAGATAATAAGTGTGTTATGCTTTAATGGCCATACAGTCTATATTGCAACTACACAACTCTGCTGTTGCAAACAACAGCAGCCACACACGATACATAAACAAATTATCATGACTATGTTAAAACTAAACTTTATATAGAGACACCAACATCTGATTTTTTATATAATTTTCATGTGCCATGAGATACTATTCTTCTTTTGTTTAGGTCCAACATCTAAAAATGTAAAAGCCTTTCTTAGCTTAAAAGTCAGACAAAAACAGGTGGCAGAACAGATTTGGCTTTGTGGACTGTAGTTTGCTCACTTGATCTGTCATATCATTATAATATGTAATATTGGGATAATTAGAGTACCTACTTGGTGGGGGGCATTATAAAATAATGCAAAGTAAGCTCCTTAACAAAGCATGCAGTACAGGATCAATCAACATAATATGTATCAATGGCACTAAATAGAAAGTTACTCGAGGTGTCAGAAGTGAAGGAGATTGAGACAGATTGGGCAGGGAAATATCAGTGAGATGGAGGTGACTGGTTTAGGACAAAGATTCTGACTAAAGTGAGAATATCAAGTAGCCTACAGACATGGAAATTTTGAGCAGAAATGAGTAAGAAAATTAAGGGGAGAATGGAGGCAGGGAGAATAATTTAGAAAGTTGTTGAAATGCTCGAGGAAAGAAATGATGAGGACTTGAACTAAGGTACTGGGTGTGATGGTCACCACCTAGCTTGGACCATGGGCAGCCGCTGCTGCCAGACCTACCTCACTGGTATGCTTCGAGGTAGCTGAGGTGCCAGGTCAGGTCTCAAATAATCATCTAAACACCAAACAGTAGCTCTGGTCACAGTCCAGTCCCTTTTCCCTGTGCCTGCCATCAGAAGTGAGGGTCTAATCCCAGATCCTCTCTCTCAAGAGAACTTGGCCGGAAGAGACACATTCTTCAGTTGGTCACATCAGAGGTTACTGAACATGAACACAATTGCTTCTTTAGTTTTAATTCTTTAGTCCCACTAAACAGAGCAATCTCAGAAAGGAGCAACTCTTAGCAGTTAGCATTTAATAAGTAATACAGAGCTACTTTTGTTTTCTTTAAACAGTATGTGCTCCACATTTGCTTTTATTTCTTTGTCTCTTCTCTGAGATAGTCACATCCAGAACTTTCAAAACTTTCCTATTCATGATCTCTCGTGAATGATTCAAAGATAATTAAGCGGCATAAAATATTGCTCAATTTGAACATGAGTTTTCATTATATGAGACACATAATGAGGGAAAAAATAATCATACTAAATGTCATTTTTTATTAAAGAGAAAACTGGGCACTTAGGCTAGGATTTCTTGTCAAAATAATGCAGTCCATTCTTCTTGTCATCCACTTTTTGCTCCTACCACAAAGCAAAAAGAAAAGCAGAAGCACATTTCCAGACCCAAACCCACAATAGTTCTCTGAGAACCAGAAACAAAATAAAAACTCAAAGTGGGGAAATGGGCTGAAGTAATGGGCCCTCTGTGCTCTGGGTCTGGAAAAGACACTATTGAGTCTGGACCCCAGTATAGTCAGAAGGACTGAAATGCTCCATGCTAGACAGGGCACAGAGCCAGGTTCTCTGCTTATAGCAAAGATTCTTCCTGTTTGACAAACAAAAAAAAAATACATATATAAAGACCTGAGGATGCAGAGGACACATATGCATCTTACTACCAAGGTCCAAGGCTAGTTACTGTCTCACTCAGTGAATGAATCTATAGTGATAACCACTATATCATCCACAATATTAAGAATGGCAAAATAATGTCATATGTCTTGTTGTAGACCGGGTGCTTTGGTGGGCTGACAGGATGCAATGGCTTAATTGTTTTAAAAGCAAGGCATAATAAGTGAGAAATGGGGAGATGAAAAAGCATCAAATGAGCCCAGAGCCTGTGTCTCAAAACACATGAAAAACTTATGCTAAAAAAGATAGATATCAAAACAACTATAACTGTTCAGATTGTATTTTAAATAGCAATTTAACAAAAATTTAATTATGTTTATAATGTTCAAGGACATAAATGTAAGAACCGCCTCCAGTTTTTGAAACCAGGGAATTAGTGAAAAAAAAAAATTGGCAAAAACAGTGCAGTGCTGTGCCTACAGTTCCACCTACTCAGGAGGTTGAGGCAGGAGGATCCCTTGATTCCAGCAGTTCAAATCGAGGCTGGACAACATGATGAGACCCTATCTCAAAAAAAATTTGCAGAAATAAAATAAAAACATACAGAATAAACATGAATAAATTAAAACTTTTATAAATGAAAACATAATCATTTAAATTAATTTAAAATTTAATTCATCAAACAAGGTAAAATTAATTTGATTGATTAAAATTAAAGTTTACTAATTGAAAAGCTTCAGTAGATAGGACAAATTCTATACTGATAACAATTACAAAGAGCTAGTAAATTGAAGGATAGTACCATGCAATTTGCCCCATAATACAGCACAGTGAGGCAATTCACAGGCATGGAAGTGGGAAAGGCTCCAGCTAAGAAGGCTTAAGGATTCATGAAAAATAAGGAGGGAATGGTGGGCACGATATTTGGAGAGATTATTATGAGAATTTCCAAGACTTGAAGAATGACATGAATTCACAGACTGACAGAGCATTCCAACTAAGTACCTAATAGAATAATTCAAAACTAAAACCATGCCTAAATATATAATGCTATATTATTGCTATTATGTATCATCAGATTATTAAGGCTAAATGAAAATAAATAAATAAGCTTGAAAGGTACAAGAGGAAAAAAGCAAAGTATCTACAAAGGAATGACTATTCTACTGACAGAAGTCTTCCCTTCTGCAATAAGTGGTGAAAGAAAACAAAAAAACAACATCATCAAAGTACTGACAAAAATACCTGTCTACCTAGAATTTTATACCCAGATACATCAAGAATAAACCACATTAAGAATAAAGATAAAATAAAGAAATTTTCTAATATACAAAGCCTAGAGAACTTAACACCTATAGCTCTGAGTTAAAGAACTGTTAATAGACAGATTTCAGCAAGAAAAAAGGTGAATCCAGAAGGAAAGTCCAGGACACAATTTAAAAAAATGACAATGGGAATATGGTATATGACAAAGATTGTGTTACAAATTAGCAGGAGCAGATGCAAAAAGAACCCCAAAACAGGCAAAAGAATTTAACAATTCTAAGAAAAGGAAAGCTGATTGACCAAAAAACATAAGAAAAAATAATTAATCTCCATGAGCAGGAAATTAAAACAAAGAGACAAAATTTCACACACCTCAGAGTGGCAAAAATTAAGAAGACTGGTATCAGCGAATGTTGGAAAATAATACGGAGAAAGAGGAACTATCATACACTGCTAATAGATATGTAAATTGCCCTAATCTAGTTAGAAAACTTTCTAAGAATATCTGATACAGATGATGTGTAGACCCTACTATCCAGGATTTGCCACCTAAAGAGACATGCTGCAAACATTTATTGCAGCATTATTTGTAAGAGTGAATAATTGAAAGCAATTACTCTACTAAAATAATAACAGGTATATATTGCGTGGGTTGTATAGTTGCAAAATGGACACTAAAATAAAATTTTTAGGTGTTCTTGTATCAAGAGTGATAAATCTTAAAACAATGTTAGACAATAAAAACAAGCTGCAGGATAGTTATGATAATTTACATAATAATTTAAAACATGAAACAATGTTGGATACTTACAAATACATGTTTAAAAAACATGCATGAGAAGATAAATACCAGATTCAGAATAATAATTTACTTCTGGTCATGGTGGGAAAAGAATGGGGTTTGGGTAAGTTACATGGGGGAATTTCAACTACATTTTCTAAGACTTTATTTAATTGAAAAATTAAAACATCTGTGGACAAGAAAGTAATGAACAAAGATATTAAATGATTCACCTTGTCCAACAACTCCATTTCTCTGTCCAGTCCAGGCTGGTCCTAAGAAAAGAAAGGGAAGTACAATGGAGTGACTGACAAGGTGAGGACTATTGACTTAGATTAGGATTTAACTTTGTCATCACTGAAATGCCTGTTAGTAACTATAGCACTGGTTTATACCACACCACTTAATTTCTAAAAAGAAAGATAATGAGAGAAGTCACTGGAGAGATAGTAAAATATTTTTATACTATACATTTGAGTTCTTCTAAAAACAGTAGTTCTTGGATTGAATACTCCTCAGTAATACTTAGACATCAACAGGATTTACAGCTGACCTGGGTCATTTACACTGAAGCTGAGGGAAACATATAAAACAAACATATAAACAGGCATTTTAAGACATTTTCTTAGTTTAAAGTTTAAGTAGCTTGTTGCAGGAAAAAAAAAATCGGAAAATAAAATATCTGTTCTCTAATCCTCCTGTCTGTCTTGAATTTCAAAGTTTGACCGTGGCTTTGATGTGTACACTTCATGCCTCAGGTCATGAAAGATTAAGCGCCCTTCTAACTTCTCTTTTCAGTAGAAGAAACCCTGATGAGGATGTGAAACAGGACTGCAACAGTGGAGGAGTTACTGCTCTGTGGCTGCTTTTTCTGTTTCCTTTCATTTTAGTTCTCTTAGGGCCAGAGTCAATAGCCGGATCTGGTAGACTCCATGGGTTAGTAAATTAGGCCGGGTCGAAAGAAAGAACTTGAAGCAGTTCAAAACTTCTTTGGGAGTTTTGAACTCAAAACAGAGTCTTCGAGGGTTGGTTGATTGGTTGGTTGGTTGGTTGACATGGTACATAAGTGAGTACGTGAGTTCATTCTGAAATGTTACCTGCATGTAGGAAGACTAGGGATGAGACAAAGATAAAATTCATACCTTTTAACCAGAGACTATAGCACATAGTCTACAGTGACATGATCATAAAATACACTGGAGTCTGAAGGTCTTCCTAACTTTTTTGTAGATGTTGGCTTGGTTTTTCAGAAAATTCCAGGAAAAATCAAAGCATTAACATGTAGCTTCAATTATTTCTGGGTTTCTTAAAGTCAATAGCAAAGATAGATTAATACCCTGAGCAACAAAATAAAACATATCCCGCTACAGATTGAGACATACTAGATACTCAATAGTTATTTATTGAATGAACTAAGTCAAATTTGGAGTTCTCATGTTATTGAAATTGAAATCTTTTGAATGTAAATTTAAACTAAGGATATTTCTTTAGGTCAGGCTATAGATGATGTCCAAGAATCCTCTCAATTCTGAAACTGTGAATCAAAAAAACTTTTTCTGTCAATCTAAAATTGTCAAAAGGGTCAGCATCTCATTTAAAGAGAGTTTTTTCAAGCACAAAGTGCGAGGCTAGACCACCTGGAAACACCAACTCCAAAAGCATTCAGTCAGTGCTCTGAAGTAGTGCAACTGGGATCTCATTTCTTATAGGCAGAGACAGAGAAGTTTTTCTCAGGATTACAAAAAAGTATTCATACAAGGTTGACACCTGGTTAACAGAAATTTCATTGGTTGTAAGCAGTGCTTCTTTTGGGGAAGGGGACATTTAACATTTTTTTACACAGAGTGTGATAGTGATTTATAGGTTTTCTGTCATCCGGCCTGAGCAAAGCGGGACAACAAAGGGGGGAAGTTAATCTACAACAAGAGTCATTAATTAAGAAGGCAGGAGATTTTTGTCCCTGACGTTATTTAATTCCCTCTAGTCATTGTACAGAACAAGAAAAATAAAGTGAGTTAATCTGTAATTTGAGAACAGAAGTTATAACTATATGTGACTCAGATCACAGTTATATCTTTTGCATGCTTAAAGTGATTTTTGGGGTTCCAACAGCTTTTAAATTTTATTTATCTTCTTTTTTTTTTTTTTTTTTTTTGAGATTTCACTCTTGTTGCCCAGGCTGGAGTGGAATGGCACTATCTCTGCTCACTGCAACCTCTGCCTCCCACGTTCAACTGATTCTCCTGCCTCAGCCTCCCAAGTAGCTGGGATTATAGGTGCGTGTCACCACGCTCGGCTAATTTTGTATTTTTAGTAGAGACGGGGTTTCTCCGTTTGGTCAGGCTGGTCTCAAACTCCCAACCTCAGGTGATCTGCCCGCCTTGGCCTCCCAAAATGCTGGAATTACAGGTGACCCCAAACGAAATTATTTAACATATCTTATTAATAAAATTCATACAAGTAAAATCTGTTTAATAGCTTCTTCAGAAAGGTGCAAAATGCATTATTTACAAGAAATTTGCAGGACAGCGGGAGTGGGAGGAAATGCAGACATATATCGATAATGGATTTTTTAAAATGAGTATTTTTAAAGTTTTCCAGTGAATGAATAACTCAAGCAAAATAGAAATGTTTTCTTTAAACTTCTATAGAAAAAGTAGTTTGAGAAACACCACAACATATATTTTTTACAACATTGGACAGTTTAAAATTTTATACTTCATATGGAAAAATAAGTGCTATGCTCACACGAAGAAATAAATGATCATATAACTATCATCGGTCTGAGCCAAAATTTATTTTCTGTTACTGGTCTGTTACTAATATCAAATTTCCTTCGCATGAGAAAAAGAAAAATAAACTGGGAATCTGAAGATACAGACTGTCATGTACTTGTTAAATTACCTTGAACAAGTAATTTAGTCTGTGAGCCATCATTATATTTATCAGTGGGAAGGATATATTAATATTTGCTCTTCCTAGATATCAGGACTGTTGCAAAAGGAAAAATAAATGTAAAAGTTCTTCAAAAAGCAGAAAGCATTATATAAAATGTACTATATTAATTACTGCTAAGAACATTCAATTCATGGGTACTGAGGAGTATAGTGCCCACAGACAGTGAAAATATGTGTGAATTTCTGGTAGGTGTAATCCTTGGTTCGTTCAAGTATTGATATCAGTCTTTCTCTCTCCTCTTTCTTTTCCCTTTCTCCATTTACTTCACTTCTGTAGAACCTCTACCTGTAACCAGTGTTTCCATATATGACTATAAACCTTCTCCTGAAACAGGAGTCCTATTTGAAATTCATTACCCAGAAAAATATAACGTTTTCACAAGAGTGAACATTAGCTACTGGGAAGGTAAAGACTTCCGGACAATGCTATATAAAGGTAAGCAGCAAAAGGAAGGCTGAATCAATGATGACCCTCACTTTTTACACAGCTTTTCCCAAATGACGTTCTCTCTTACTGCAACGAGGTTTTATAATTCACTATTTGACCTATAAATGAGCCATTAAAAATAATTATTGACTTATGAAAATCATGCTATGAGGAAACCTAGAACATCTGGTTCATTTCTTGAGAGTCAGGTGTCATGTGTACAGCATGAGAAATACTCAAATTATTATCACTTACGTGTTACTCTTCCCTAAGGCAGCATGCCTGCTGCAGGAAATAAATTCAGACTTAAGTTTGGAAGCACAAGTAACCATTTCCTTCTGGGTATGATAGACGGGCATTTCCGGGACTGGGAAGCCAGAGCCGTGCCTTTTGCAAAGTTTCACTTGGAGATGATCCAGCATCCTCAAATGCGATGCTGTATGACCAGCTAAATGAATACATTAACATACAAAAATTAGTTTTGCTTTTTTACTCGCTTGATGGGAACCTTGTGGGGAAGGGAGAGAAAAGAGCCCAGGAGAAGCAATACTTCAATTAGTCAAAGGAACAAAATCAACTTCTCTGGGTAGAATGGGCTAGAGGGAGAGGGAAGAGAGGGCATTCAGTTTCATTTGGGAGTGAATCCTAGTGAAGGAACTTGAATACTCTCAGGACATACCAGGTGGGGGTGGGAGGTAGGTAATGCTACCAAAGTTGGCTAACTGTAACTGGAAACATGTATTGGTGGGAAGAGAAAGAGTATTGAAGCACACAGAGCATGACATCCAGAAAAATGTCACTTTGACTTGCTTCTTTTACACACTCATTTCTTCCATGGATTTATTTTTTCTGAGACATTATTTAAAATATAAGCAGTGGGGCTGGGAGTGGTGGCTCACATCTGTAATTCCAGAACTTTGGGAGGCCGAGGTGGGCAGATCACTTGAGTTCAGGAGTTCGAGACTAGCCTGGCCAACATGGTGAAACACTGTCTCTACTAAAACATACCAAAAAAACTAGCCAGGCGTTGTGGCGGGCACCTGTAATCCCAGATACTCAGAAGCCTGAGATAGAAGAATCGCTTGAACCCGGGAGGCAGAGGTTGCCGTGAGCCGAGATCACACCACTGCACTCCAGCCTGGGCGACAGAGCAAGGCTCCATCTCAAAATGAATGAATGAATGAATAAATGAAATATACGCAGTGAATTTAGTTTTTTTAAACTTTGAAAAAATCAAAGAAACATAAATTCCACAAATTATTATGTTGTTTATTTACAATGAAAACAAATAATCTGCAAATTAATAAATGGAAAGTTGTTTATAGATCATATGAAAATATATTTATGAATGATTAAAAAGCAATTACTAAAACTTTTGTTAATCATAAATTTTAAAATAATATAATCCCATTCTTAAGTCAATTACTTCTTATTACTTCTTCAAACTATTTTTAGATTTCAATTCAATAAGTGGTATTTTTAGTTTTTTCTCTCATTTCTTTTGAGTCGGATTGGATTTTTAGTTTATTGTTATTCTCTTTCAAGTTTTCTAAGTGGAGTCCAGACTTTTATTATTTCTTTTTTTGGGCAGGTTCTGTCTTCAAACTGGCAAATAAACCAGTTTTAAATTAGGCTAGTTTTTCTAAATGAAAACTTTTCTTGTAAAATTGCTTTTTTTCAGGTCATAAGATGGCAAAATACCTTGGATTTTTATTTTAAAGTAAATGGCCAGTGTAAACTTAACGTCTACAATTTCTTTCTATTATCTCCTTCAATTAATACATACCCCAAAAGTTCCTATCATAAAAAGTTAACTCCAACTGTGTTCGATTTCCTTAGGAATTTTGTCAGAAAAAGCCCTTCAGGATTGAGTCTAAACATTCAACGTTTTGTCTCTAGCCTTCTACTAACTCTTTATTATTGACCATAACAGTAGTTGAAGGAAATATTATGTTGTGAATGTTTAACCATAATTGTTTCAAACTTTCCAGAAGTGTGTGACATTTAGAAGACCGTATTTTTCATGTAATTGATTTTCTCTTCACAGATTTCTTTAAGGGAAAAACAGTATTTAATCACTGGCTGCCAGGAATGTGTTATAGTAATATCACCTTTCAGCTGGTATCTGAGGCAACTTTTAATAAAAGTACCCTTGTTGAGTACAGTGGTGTCAGTCATGAACCCAAACAGCACAGAACTGGTAAGTCTCCTGAAGAATCAAATACAGTGAAAAAATAATTCAGTTATATTTTGCTGTATATTTATTTTTTATCCTAAGAAATATTCTGGTCCAGAGCAAAGAAAGAAAATGCATATGTTTAATAACCTAAAACAGATTTTATATCAATGTAAAAAGAACTGGGCAAAACATTCAATAAGAAAAATCTAAAATATGTCAATGCAATCATAGATTTGTAGTCTTTGAATAAAAACTACTATATTATTACCAAAGGTTATAATTAAGTAAAACTTACCCAGATCTAGTAGACATCAGTTATTACTGACAAGTGGCCCTATGGCAGAAAAAAGAGGGAAGACATTCTAGTACAGTTTATCAGATTATTAAAGGAAAATATTGAAATTCAAATGTATCTCAAACTTGAAGTGCTTAATTTTAGTAACACCACTAATATAAAGCACTATTGTAGGATGGATGGATAGATGCATGGATGGATGGATGGATGGATGGATGGATGGATGGATGGATAGATGGATGTATGGATGGAAGAATGAATGGGTAAAATAAGCATATATCTACTAAGTACCCATCACCAATATAAGCAACATCGTATGTGCCCAATGTGCCTGCATATTCAATAGGAAAGCTAGAGAGGCCATTCTGATGAGCATCAGGAAAGGATTATGATAGATTACTTCTAAGGTCTTGACAATTTGAAATTCTAAGATATCATGATTCTTATTCATTCTTATTCTAAGACCAGGAAACTATTTCAGCTAAATCACTAATTCACCTAATGTCAACATTTAAGATTCTATTTATGTTTTTCATTATTCAATGTAAGTAGAAAAACATTAATTGAGCACGTTCTACCTGGAATTTGTTCTAAGTACTGAGACATGAAGACAAAGACTGATGAGACAGGATCCTTGTCCTCAAAAAATGGTACTCGTAATACACAAATGGCACTAATACGAGGCAGAATGAGATAAATATTATAAAAGAGGTACAAAGTTATTTAACAGCACGAAGGAGAGAGAAATTTTTATTAGAAGTTCATGGGGCCTAGCACGGTGGCTCATGCCTGTAATCTCAGCACTTTTGGAGGCTGAGGCGGGTGGATCACCTGAGGTCAGGAGTTTGACGCCAGCCTAGCCAACATGATGAAACCCTGTCTCTACTAAAAATACAAATATTAGCCAGGCTTGGTGTCTGCTGCCTGTAATCCCAGCTACTCGGGAGCCTGAGGCAGGAGAACCGCTTGAACCCAGGAGGCGGAGGTTGCAGTGAGCCGAGACCGCGCGCCATTGCACTCCAACCTGGGCGACAGAGCGAGACTCCGCCTCAAAAAAAAAAAAAAATTTAAAAAAAATTCATGGAAGAGGTGATAATTGAACTGCTATTTGAAGGCCAAGTAGAAACTGTTATAGGCAGAGACTATGCAGTGTGTCTTTGTAGTCTTCTCCCTGTAAGTAAAGTATGCTTCCATAATTTACGAACTCATTTTGTGCTTATATGTTTCATTTTAGAGAGGTGAGGAGTGAAGCCATATTTCTAACATGTGTGTTAACATCTCTAAAGGCAGCACACGCATGCAACTCTCCTAGGTGCAACTGTGTCACATGGAGTATTTTCATCTTCATAGCTATAAGTACACTATACTTGTTTTTTCTTTGTAATAAAAATCCAGGAACACAGATACATTTTTTTGTAAGTGAGATTATGATAAACTGAAAAATATTTACATACTCTGCTTTTAGAAGTGGTTAAATTACCACTTCAACAAGCATAATATTGCAAGTTAATATATTTGAAGTGTGACTAGTGGTATGTTAACAGGTACACATCATCCACAAAATGTTAGAAGTATA
>NW_012104065.1:1940459-1947490 GCF_000951045.1 Mandrillus leucophaeus
GAGAGGCCATTCTGATGAGCATCAGGAAAGGATTATGATAGATTACTTCTAAGGTCTTGACAATTTGAAATTCTAAGATATCATGATTCTTATTCATTCTTATTCTAAGACCAGGAAACTATTTCAGCTAAATCACTAATTCACCTAATGTCAACATTTAAGATTCTATTTATGTTTTTCATTATTCAATGTAAGTAGAAAAACATTAATTGAGCACGTTCTACCTGGAATTTGTTCTAAGTACTGAGACATGAAGACAAAGACTGATGAGACAGGATCCTTGTCCTCAAAAAATGGTACTCGTAATACACAAATGGCACTAATACGAGGCAGAATGAGATAAATATTATAAAAGAGGTACAAAGTTATTTAACAGCACGAAGGAGAGAGAAATTTTTATTAGAAGTTCATGGGGCCTAGCACGGTGGCTCATGCCTGTAATCTCAGCACTTTTGGAGGCTGAGGCGGGTGGATCACCTGAGGTCAGGAGTTTGACGCCAGCCTAGCCAACATGATGAAACCCTGTCTCTACTAAAAATACAAATATTAGCCAGGCTTGGTGTCTGCTGCCTGTAATCCCAGCTACTCGGGAGCCTGAGGCAGGAGAACCGCTTGAACCCAGGAGGCGGAGGTTGCAGTGAGCCGAGACCGCGCGCCATTGCACTCCAACCTGGGCGACAGAGCGAGACTCCGCCTCAAAAAAAAAAAAAAATTTAAAAAAAATTCATGGAAGAGGTGATAATTGAACTGCTATTTGAAGGCCAAGTAGAAACTGTTATAGGCAGAGACTATGCAGTGTGTCTTTGTAGTCTTCTCCCTGTAAGTAAAGTATGCTTCCATAATTTACGAACTCATTTTGTGCTTATATGTTTCATTTTAGAGAGGTGAGGAGTGAAGCCATATTTCTAACATGTGTGTTAACATCTCTAAAGGCAGCACACGCATGCAACTCTCCTAGGTGCAACTGTGTCACATGGAGTATTTTCATCTTCATAGCTATAAGTACACTATACTTGTTTTTTCTTTGTAATAAAAATCCAGGAACACAGATACATTTTTTTGTAAGTGAGATTATGATAAACTGAAAAATATTTACATACTCTGCTTTTAGAAGTGGTTAAATTACCACTTCAACAAGCATAATATTGCAAGTTAATATATTTGAAGTGTGACTAGTGGTATGTTAACAGGTACACATCATCCACAAAATGTTAGAAGTATACATATGGAGAAAAACGCAGTTTATCTTGACGTAAATTGTCTGTGTATTAGAAGTAAAATTAAATTCCATTTTTAAAAATCTGCTTTTGTCCCTGACTCATTAAGAGCTTAAGTATTCACTCTAATTGAATTAAAAATTACTTGAAAATGAAAATTCTCTCTCTTACAGCCCCTTATCCACCTCAGAATATTTCCGTTCGTATCGTAAACTTGAACAAAAACAACTGGGAAGAACAGAGTGGTAATTTCCCAGAGGAATCCTTCATGAGATCACAAGATACAATAGGAAAAGAAAAACTCTTCCATTTTACAGAAGAAACCCCTGAAATTCCCTCGGGCAACACTTCTTCCGGTTGGCCTGATTTTAATAGCAGTGACTATGAAACTACGTCTCAGCCATATTGGTGGGACAGTGCATCTGCAACTCCTGAAAGTGAAGATGAATTTGTCAGCGTACTTCCCATGGAATACGAAAATAACAGTACACTCAGTGAGACAGAGAAGTCAACATCAGGCTCTTTCTCCTTTTCCCCTGTGCAAATGATATTGACCTGGTTACCACCCAAACCACCCACTGCTTTTGATGGCTTCCATATCCATATTGAACGAGAAGGTAAAGCAGTAGGAAATCAGAGGAAATAAGAACTGATACAAAGGAAGGGGAATTGAAGTGTTTTTAAATTTGAGTTTAGAAACACTGATCATAGACACTCAATCACCAGAGAATAATGGTAAAGAAAGGGAAGAATGTAATTGGGTATCCAATGCAGACAGAGCAGAAAATCCAAATGAATAGACTGGGTAAGAATCAGAAGGTTTGGGTGATTCACAAGTTGTGAGTACTGCCAACTGTATATATTTTACTGCCTGATATTTCTCATGTCTCAGAACAATGAGGAAAACATCATATTTGGAAATATTTTGAATCAAAGATCTAACTATCCCAGAATATTACAGCCTATCCTAGAGAAATTTCCTGTCTTCTCATATGCAAATTTTTAAACATGGCAGCAAAGTAATACTTATGAACACATTACTACTTTCCTCAAGAATATGAGGCTTGTGTCCTGCTAACCAGCTACTCTTGTTCCCTTTAGGGTGTGTCCCTCTGGAACAAGCACCATAGTTTTCCAAAGAGAAGCTGATAGTAACATGGAAAATACACAGCTACTGACATTTCCATATAGCTACTATATTACATTTTGCATTGACTAACTCAGCATCTGAGATTCATTCTTTATAGCCCACTAACTTAGGAAAGTAGAGCCATGACTTTCAACAAGTTTGGGTCATGATACCTATCTCAATTGTTGTTTGGTAGATTTTTATGGTTGTTTGTTGTTTGTTTAGTTTTTACAATAATATACTTCATTTTCCATTTTCCGGTCTAGTAGTTTGAGTGGCAGAGGTTATAATTTGTAAAAATTTGAAGGTACGATGATAGCCTTATTTTTAGGGTGAGAGTTTAAGGCCCATGTAGTCTCATATACTGACATATTGTTTACTCCTATTTTACTTAATAGCATGAGATACAACAAAAATCTGTGGATTCTTCTACACAAGATGATGCAGCATTCAACCATAACCAAAGAACACATAAAATGAAAATTCTTAATTATTTGAGTCAAAAGTCATTTTCTTGGAATTGCCTACATTTTTTTAAGGTTTCCCTAACCGTCTTTTATTTTTCTGTTCCTAAATATGTTCCTATGGCAAATAGGATCTTGTCATTACAAAATTTTTTTACCGCCTCTTCTCATGAAGGTTCTATCATGCATTTATCTGACTATAGTGTCTTCTTGTGAAGGCCGTTGTAGTCACCAACTGATGATAATGACTTCAAATGAAGTAATAAGCAGCAGAGGATGGATGGACTGTGATGCAATGTGAAATAATTCTCTCTTTAAGAAGATCTGAAAGCAAATGGATGAAGGAAAAATATTACCATGATTATTATTTTTAAATTTTACTTTAAATTCTGGGGTCCATCAGAAAATATATCTTAAAAAAATGAGATGTCTTTTAAATAAATGTTAAAGCACTTCTGAATGGTTAATACTACCACAAAGAACTTACAAGATATTTGATGCTGGTTATTTTTTAGCCCTTACCTCGTGATGAGGAAGCCAATAATTGTTATCTTTTCCTGACTATCTACTTCTGTTTTGTACACATAATTTTGTTGGGTAGGAGTACATAAAGATACACAGTGTAGACCCATCCCTAGTTTTATTGATTTGAATGCCATATTTGAGTTTTGTTATTTGGAAGGTTGTAAAAATATTGAACTCTTACTTATATTCTTTAATAGTACCTTTAGTTTAGAGGTGTAACTGAACTTGACAAAAGGAGGGAACATTTAAAATACCTAATTTTTTTTTCATTAATTGACTTGTCTATACCCAGGGCCTTTCCAGGTGTCAATTCATATATCTTCTCTTTTTTTGATATGATTTAGAGAACTTTACTGAATATTTGACGGTGGATGAAGAAGCACATGAATTTGTTGCAGAACTGAAGGAACCTGGGAAATATAAGTTATCTGTGACAACCTTTAGTTCCTCAGGATCTTGTGAAACTCGAAAAAGTCAGTCAGCAAAATCACTCAGCTTTTATATCAGTAAGTAACAAAGAGATCACTTTACACTTACTGGGGAGCTAGAACAATGGAACTGGTGAGATTATTGATGCTCAGATGTCAACTATTCACAAACCTTAGAGACGCAGAGAAGCCTTCAAGATCAGGAGAGGCTGAGATCCACAAGCTTTGGACAGCAGAGGAAATATATGCATATTTAATAGTAGCAATCCTATCCACGGGTTTAACTTGAGGATTCTTTTCACTATTGTGATAATTGAACATTTATTAAACTGACCTTCCACATTAGCCATAACAAACCCTCCAAGGATGTGGACATACAGTTTGGGAAATACGACATTTGCTTGAGGCCATAAGGAAATGACATTATAGGACTGTGAAAAATCTCATTAGAGTATTGAGCTTGCGAAGCTCAAAAGAAAGACAAAGATTCAAGTACACCCAGGTGGTCTCCATAAAATTGGTGGAAAAAGCCATAGCTAGAGCAACCTAAAAGCCCAATGTCAAGTCCTAGGGTGGCCTCTACCAATTCCATAAGGGTCACAGCACAGCAAAAGCTAGCCTCTGAAGGTTGCACAAACAGTGCCAGCCTCTATAACGTGTTTAGCTAAACTGACTATGTTTACTGGAAGTATAGAGGTCAAAAATCAGTAACCTACCCTATCAGGAGTTATATGTGCCTCTGATCAGTAGAAAGAAAAACCAGAAGGCAAAGAATAAAAATTGCTTTCAGAAAAGGATAACCACCACATATCCTATTGCCATCTGGAAAGGCAAAATACCACCTTTCGTTCAAGAATGGATGAGAGCAAAAGAGGAGCTCAGTTTATGCAGCAGCTTAAAAATGTTAAAAATATCCCATATAATATTTTTACTAAAAGAAAAACCAAAAATGTCACCTCTGGCAAAAGAAAAGCCTTAAAGATTTATCAGATGCATAGAAAAGGTATTCCCAACTGCCTTGTGTGTCTTTCAAGTATTAGAGACCTTGGACATGTGATTACTTAAGAAAGAGAACAAAGTTGAGTATTTCATTCTTTCCATAAGACTAAAAATGCCTCACTGAACAAATGGTCTCTTTCTGCACCAGTACAGATCCACTGCCCATGTGAACAGCCTCCACGAAAACTCCGCAACAATTCTGGTCTTTCTGACTTCTCTTCTCTGAATTCCTATTCTGTCTCATAGTACACAGCACAAAACACAGAACTTATTAGTGTGTGGTATTTTTCTAGATTTATTTTACGTGCATCTTGCTTCTCATGTCAAATTGTAAAATCCTAGGCTGGAGTTATACCGTTTGCATATTTATTCATTCTCTTGTACATTCAAGAAATATTTATGGAACCACTTGTATCTTTCATGTGCTCTGCTCTATTCTTAGAGTATCTAAAGTGACTAGTGCCATTGAGGACATGTCGGAATTGCTCAAAAATGTGATTACTTTAAAGAGATGCATTTTAATATTTATCTGGAAAAATACGGGTTCCCAGAAGTTTTGTTTTTTCTCTGTTGCTAAAAGAATGACTTTTTTAAGTGCTTAGGAGATTCTGTTCTATGGTAATGAGTTATTCAGATGTACTGCATATACTTCTTTGGTTTAAAAAGTGGATACCACTTATATAAATACACCTAACTGGGTAAATGAGCAACAAATTAGGGTGGCTCACGTTTGCTCAGCATAATGTAGTCACACACCAGCTAAAGTATATTTGCAACCCATTTTTCCTGACCAAACTGTTTCACATATTCTGGTATTGAGCTGTTACATTACAATTTATTATATGTTTATGTTGTTGCATTATAATTTACATTTATGTAGCTTTGAAGGCCTTCCCAGAGATGAGAATTCAGGTAGGAATTTGTACTAGTCTGCCAGTAGCCTTATGAAGGGAACACTTTCATTACCCCCATTTTTCACATTAAAAAACAAACTGAATCGCAGAAAGTTCAGTGACTTCCCCAAGTGTCAAAATTAAGATTAGAACTCAGGAGTATTTGATAACAAAATCTATTTTCATTTAGCCTGCAATGACCCAATTCCTCAGGTTGATTATCAGGTCAGTCATAAGGTAAAACTATCAAATAACTGAATTTGTTTTGCTTCCTTCAACCTTTGCCCTCTGTGCCCCCACTACACTAGTACTCTTCAGAACAGTAGTAACACTTCACGTCTATGTAGTTCGCTAACACATATTATCTCATTTGATCCCAGCAGCAACTTTATGAGGTAAATTAATCAGATTGTCACAAAGCGCTAACTCAGGAGACAGGAGGTCTGGGTTGGGTCAGAAGCACTTACTAGCTCTGTAACTTCAGGCAGCTTGTTTATATCTCTGCGCCTCAGTTTCCTCATCAGCAAATGTATTAGTCCGTTTTCACACTGCTATAAAGTACTACTTGAGACTGAGTAATTTATAAAGGAAAGAGGTTTAATTGACTCACAGTTCAGCATGGCAGGGAGGTCTCAGGAAACTTACAATCATGGCAGAAGGCGAAGGGGAAGCAAGAACCTTCTTCGCAGGGTGGCAGGACAGAGAGAGAGAGAGCAGGGGAAACTGCCTCTTTTAAACCATCAGATCTCGTGAGAACTCTCTCATTATTGAGAACAGCATGGGGGAAACCGCCTCCATGATCTAATTACCTCCCATCAGGTCCCTCCCTCGATAAGTGGGGATTACAATTCGAGATGATATTTGGGTGGGGACAGAGTCAAATCATATCAGCAAAATAAGGCAGTGGGTCTCTAAAGTTCTGCTCTGTTCTAAAATTCCATGATTTATCCATTTAATAGATGCAATGACTGAGATTCAGAGACGTTAACTCATTTGTCCAAAGTTGCCCCACTAATAAGGACCAAACTGAGTCTTAGTGCAATTATCCTGTTTCCAAATTTTTACTATTTCATAGTGCTCCAGGAAGTCTCATGCAGGGTTGAGAGCATGGATTTTGGAATCAGACTTCCTGTGTGTCTGATCTTATCTATCAAATCCTAGTTTGACTTACCCTATCTCTGCCTCAGTTTTCACATCTGAAAAGTGAGATTTAATAAAAGTACTTATCTCATTGGCTTGTTATAAAAGTTAAAGGGGCCAGGTACGGTGGCTCACACCTGTAACCCCAGCACTTTGGGAGGCCAAGGCAGGCGGATCACCTGAGGTCAGGAGTTCGAGACTAGCCTGGCCAACATGGTGAAACCCTCTCTCTACTA
>NW_012104065.1:1948380-1956423 GCF_000951045.1 Mandrillus leucophaeus
CCGAGTAGCTGGGACTACAGGAGCCCGCCGCCACGCCCGGCTAGTTTTTTGTATTTTGTAGTAGAGACGGGGTTTCACCGGGTTAGCCAGGATGGTCTTGATCTCCTGACATCGTGATCCACCCGTCTCAGCCTCCCAAAGTGCTGGGATTACAGGCTTGAGCCACCACGCCCGGCCCAGCCAGCTTCTTTAATGGAGCCAGCCTGTTGCGTGTTTCTTCTCTAATAGAGTCACAGCCTGCCTTTTTGTTCTCACTGTTGCCAAATTCAAATGTTTTCACATGATAGTAGTCTAGGCTGATTTGGATCTCGAAGTAATTATTCCTAGAGACCAAAGATCCTAGTAGCAAAGGAATTATAAGCCCTGACGAAATACCACCCTGCCACGCTCACTCTTTGTTAAAAGAGAAGTAAATTTTCTCTGGTGAAGAATTTACCAGAATACTCTCACATGCACATGACGATTGAAGTGGCGCTTTCGTTTCTGCTGTTATTGCTGAGGCTGCTGTTTAGATCAAGGTGAGGTCAAGGGGTAGAGGGTTGCAGCTGGGCAGAGGACCTGAAGAGTTGCCAGTCTGACCACCAATCTGACTTTGAATCTCATTTTAAGGGCGAAAAGAAAACATGATTTTTTAAACTAGAATCTTTTATCTTAGTGCAATGTGCAGCCTCCCCTGTGTTCCAATTTGAAATGTGCAGGTCCTTCAGGAGAGTGGATTGAAGAACTGACCGAGAAGCCCCAGCACGTGAGTGTCCACGTTTTAAGCTCAACCACTGCCTTGATGTCCTGGACATCTTCCCAAGAGAACTACAACAGCACCATTGTGTCTGTGGTGTCGCTGACCTGCCAGAAACAAAAGGAAAGCCAGAGGCTTGAAAAACAGTACTGCACTCAGGTAAAGGAGAGAAAATGAGGATGGGCTCGCCAGTCCCACCTAAGCACAGCCTTACAGGGCAATGCCAAGGAGGCAATTGCAGGAAGCCATGCTGAGGTCTGCTGGGATGGGTGTGTTGTATGAGTGTTCCCAAGAGCCAGAGGGGCCAGAAATGAGTGGGAATGGCTTTTCCATGGCACTGTCATCTCCCTTTCTCTTCATAGGAAGGTCATGTTCCTTTCTCTTTCATTCCTTATTCAAAAGAATTTGCTGAGCACCTATGATGTGCCAGGTACTAAGATAGATGTTAGAAATTTTTAAACATCCTGCTCTTGCAGAGCTTATAATCTAGTGAGAACGATAGATAAGTGAACCTATAATGACTGCACTGTATAGAATAAGGCCTCAGCTTAAAATGAATGATGAGAGTCCAGAGGAGTTCACAGAAGAAGGAGCTGAGCATGAGTAACATGGATGAAGGGGAAAGAGGATTTGGAAACTGGCTGGAGAAAACATCGCAGAGGAGACAACCAAGCAGAGGGTTGGAGGGTTTTTTGTTTGTTTGTTTGTTTTACTTTTTTCCATTCCTTTAATTTTCATTTTTACTGTAAAAGTAACATATTCTTGTTAAAAAAAAAAAAAAACTTAAAAATGTAAAGAATATAAAGTAGGCTGGGCACGGTGGCTCATGCCTGTAATCCCAGCACTTCAGGAGGCCAAGGCGGGTGGATCACCTGAGGTCAGGAGTTCAAGACCAGCCTGGCCAACATGGTGAAACCTCGTCTCCACTAAAAATACAAAAATTAGCCAGGCGTGGTGGCACGTGCCTGTAATCCCAGCTGCTAGGGGAAGCTGAGGCAGGAGAATTGCTTGAACCTGGGAGGTGGGGGTTGCAGTGAGCTGAGATATCGCCACTGCACTCCAGCCTGGGCGACAAAGCAAGACTCGGTCTCAAAAATAAATAAATAAATAATATAAAGTAAAAAAACTACCCCCTCAGCAGTCACAACTAAAAAGAGCTTTGAAGAATATATAGGAGTCAGCTGTGCACAGAGGCGAGCGAGGGGCAGGCAGAGACAGTGTGCAACTCAGTAGTCCTGCGAGTGGTTAGCAGAAGGAATGCACATGCCAGACCAATCCTTAGTAAAACCGTGCGACTGGAGCCGAGTGGACCTTGCTCTCAGATGCCCTGAGAACCTGGGGCCCAGTCCTATTTTTCTAAATTCTGGCCTTATGTTTTTACATGGTCAAATTTGGTGGTTCTTGGTGTCTTACAAACATATTTTCTTCCCTAAAGGCAAAAGGAAAAAAATAGTTAGCAATTCATGTGGAGTACATTGGAAATGTAATGTGCAGAAAAGATGTTTGCTGTATGAGAGCTATTTGTAACGTTTCCATTCCTCCCAGGAAAATTAAGCATTTAATGAAATTCAAACAATGATAAATTGTAAATTGATAAGATGAATTCAGGAATCGTGTTCTTTGAAGCACTAGAAAGCCATAGAATGCTGAGATAAGCCCTTACTTGAGAATGAGGCGTCCCTTGAGTTGAATTAAATTAAGGAATAAATATGCTAAACCGATTAACTAGTAATCACAGTTCATTGTGTAACTTATTAGCTTCCTTTCCTGAGCATACCCAAGATGACTGACTCATTACATTGACAGAAAAATGTGTTTTCCCCTACAGACCTTGACCTAGAACTCAACTGCTTCAAGGTAGATTTCTCCCCTTGCCCTACCTAATGTACACATTATATATCTTTCACATAAGATTACAAAGGTTAAAGGAAGAGATAGATATTGTAAATTATCAATGAGCCAGAAAAGACCAGTCCAAATGTACTTTTACAATATCTTCTCAAAATGCAAATAGGAAAACAGAACATGAAATGTCCTATTCAGCATTATAAGCAAGAAGACTAATATTTAAAGGGGAGAACAGAAATGAGACCACCATGCTAGGCATCATCTCAATTACCACAAGAACTTTTTGAGATTTGTATAATATCATACCACTATAGTCCATTATGCCACTAAATAAATGTGTAGAAAAGCACCAATGGAAAGATCACATAAAGTGGAAATAAGACCATCTCAGACTCAAAGGAACCTACACTATCATCTAGTTCAACCCTATTATTTAAGAGTCTATCATACACAGGTGAAGTGGCTCACGCCTGTAATCCCAGCACTTTGGGAAGCTAAGGTGGGCAGATCACTTGAGCTCAGAAGTTCAAGACAACCCGGGCAAAAAAAAAAAAACCCGGTCCCAAACAAAAAAAAAAAAAATGTCTACCATATACTTATTTCGACTACTATGCTCTCTAGTACATTTTTCTCCTTATTCCTTTAGTTGAGGAGGAATAGAATAGAACTGGTATCCAATTGGAAAAACATTGGACTCAACTAAATTCTCAGGAATGAGGATTAAGACAGTCAGGAAAAATATTAGGATGCTAAATGAGTGGAAATTAAGGGGGAGTGGAGTGTGGAATGATTTTGTAGAAAATAAAACACATTACTTAACATGCAGAATGCAGAGGCATTCCACTTTTCCTCCTCCAACACACACCCAAGGAGGTCCAGGCTAAATAAAAAGGCATGGAGAAACATATAAGTGTACATATAGGTTAGCAGCTCAGTAAATATTCAGAAATTGGGGAGGATGGAAACTAGTGTTTATAACTTATTACCAAGTCAGGTAATCTGTAATCCAATTACCCTTTTGTCATTTTTTAAATAATATGATGTATGTGCCCATAGCTACTTCTTATTCTTGTTTGTTTGTTTCTTTGTGTGTTTTTTATGAGACAGAGTCTCGCTCTGTTGCCAGTCTAGAGTGTGGAGTGCAAAGTCACGATCTTGGCTCACTGCAAGCTCCGCCTCCTGGGTTCAAGCGATTCTCCTGCCTCAGCCTCCCGATTAGCTGGGACTACAGGTGCGCGCCACCATGCCTAGCTAATTTTTGTATTTTTAGTTGAGACGGGGTTTCACCATGTTGACCAGGATGTTCTCAATCTCTTGACCTCATGATCCGCCCACCTCAGCCTTCCAAAGTGATGGGATTACAGGTGTGAGCCACCGTGCCCGGTTATAATGGCATATTTAAACAGCTAGGATTCCAGATAGTCATTTGAATAGTTAGAATCAACTATTACCTAAAATATTATCAAAAGAAAGGAACCTTAACATCACCCTGAAACAATCTATACTCCTTATGTCCTTTATTACTCTAAACATTCTAAATAGGCAAAATGGGTGATTAATGAGCTAGGTCAGCATTTACACTTACAGTCAGATGTCTACAATGTGTTAAGTTTAAATGGAGCAATTTTTTTGTTTTTTTGGGGGTTTTTTTGAGATGGAGTCTGGCTCTGTCACCCAGGCTCGAGTGTAGCAGCGTAATCTCGGTTCACTGCAACCTCCACCTCCCAGTTGCAAGCGATTCTCTTGCCTCAGCCTCCCAAGGAGCTGGAACTACAGAAGTGAGCCACCACGCCTCGCTAATTTTTGTGTTTTTAGTACAGTCGGGGTTTCACCGTGTTGGCCAGGCTGGTCTCGAATTCCCAACCTCAGGTGATCTACCAGCCTCGGCCTCCCAAAGTGCTGGGATTATAGGCGTGAGCCACTGCACCCAGCCTGGAGCAGTGTTGATAATGTAACACATTATGTGGTTCAATAGCATATTATTTATGTATATATGTTAGAAGAAGGCCTAGAAGAATGCACATCAAAATGTCAGGATTTGTGGGAGGAGAACAAACAAGACTTCCAATTTACTTCATTTGTTCTTTTATTGGGTGAGCAATTTTTACAATAAGCATATATGTTTTATCATATAAAGTATATGTTAAACAAATAAAATAATACTGCTTAGTTGTGGATAATATGCATCTTCTTATCATAGTTTGTCTCTTTAGAAAATTCTCTATCAGGCTGGGCATGGCAGTTCATGCCTGTAATCCCAGCACTTTGGGAGGTCAAGACAGGAGAGGCGCTTGAGACCAGGAGTTTGAGACCAGCTTGGCCAACATAATGAAACCCTGTCTCTACTAGAAACACAAAAATAAGCTGAGCATGATGGCGCACACCTGTAATTCCAGCTACTTGGGTAGCTGAAGCACAGGAATCGCTTGAACCCAGGAGGCAGAGGTTGCAGTAAGCCAAGATTGTGCCACTGCACTCCAGCTTGGGCAGCAGAGTGACAGAGCAAGACTCTGTCTCAAAAAGAAAGAAAAGAGAAGAAAGAAAGAGAGAAAGAGAGGAAGAAAGGAAACAAAGAAAGAAAAAGAGAGAAAGAAAGAAAGAAAGAAAGAAAGAAAGAAAGAAAGAAAGAAAGAAAGAAAGAAAGAAAGAAGGAAGGAAAGAAAGAGAGAAGAAAGAAAAGAAAAGAAAGAGAGAGAAAGACGAAAGGAGGAAGGGAGGGAGGGAGATAGGGAGGGAGGCGAAGGAAGGAAGGAAGGAAGGAAGGAAGGAAGGAAGGAAAATTCTCTATCAGATGAAGAGATCTAGTTGACTAAATCTGCCTATATGGCTTCCAGCAGAATTAAAAATCTAAAAGTTGTGCAAGAAACCCTGATATGAAAGAGTATAAATAGGAAAGAAAGAATGAAAATGCCAATTTATTAATTCAGTGTAATCTTATTTTGTTCAAGCCAGTGGAAGGTAAATTTTGGTATATGGCTCCTTTTACTTACATGTAGAGCAAGTTGTACCAATTCAGATTACATAATTTCTACTGTGTATAATCAGTTTCCAGTGTGGAAAGGTTTAAAATTCATATCATATCACCAGTTCTATATGAATCCTTAAAATCTTAAAATGAGGCTCCAAAAAACACCTTACAGCATAGAGAAGCTGTAAACAACATTGTTCTCCGTTGATTCATGTTCCTTCTTGGAGCAATTCCACAATTTTATGTATCCTAGAGGTCAAAAAGTTAATAAGATGAATAAAGGTTAGTATTTATTGATACTCGGTTTAAACATTCTCAAACTCTATGAGGTATATAATTTTATTACCTATATTTTAGCAACGAAGTAACCAAGGCAAGAATTTTCAATAAATTATAAAGCATAAATAAACCCCCATGCTAATAATGAGCAGAGTCAGGATTTGATTCCAGGTAGTCCGAAAAAAAAACCTGTGTTCTTTCCACCAAGCAATACTGTCTTAAATATTAGAGACACTGAAGGCCAAAGCAGCACCTTAACCTTTTAGTTGAATTATCAATTATTGTGCGTGCCAACATTCAACTTTAATAAATGCATTTTATTCATGTATATGTTCTCACTGTTTTTCTATATATGGTATTTGTTATGTATCCAAATTTTTTTTAAAAGAGCAGGGCTAGGTGTGGTGGCTCACGCCTGTAATCCTAGCACTCTAGGAGGCCCAGGTGGGCAGATCACCTCATGTCAAGAGTTCAAGACCAGCCTGGCCGACATGGTGAAACCCTGTCTCCACCAAAAATACAAAAATTAGCTGGGCGTGGTAGTGCGCAACTGTAATCACAGCTACTCAGGAGCCTGAGTCAGGAGAATCTCTTGAACCTGGGAGGTGGAGGTTGCAGTGAGCCGAGATCGCACCACTTCACTCCAGCCTGGGCGACAGAGCAACACTCCGTCTCAAGAAAAAAAAAAAAAAAAAAGAACAGTAAAGAAAGTCTCATCTAAATGAGAAGTGTTCTCTACAGTATTATTTTAGGGGGCTACAACAGCCTGGCAGGGTGCTTACCAGGACATCTCGATGCTTAGCACAGTGACCTGCCCATAGTGTAGATTACAGATCCCAGCACTAGGCTTCCAGTCCCAACACTGCATCTAAATATATGACCTTGGCCATTCTCTGGCTTTACTACATTTATTAAATGAGCACTTTGGACTAGGTCATCTCTAAGGTCATTTCCATTTCTTTTTTTTTTTTTTTTTTTTTGAGAGAGCTTGTTTCACTCTGTTTCCCAGGCTGGAGTGCAGTGGCACAATCTTGGCTCACTGCAACCTCCGCCTCCTGGGTTCAAGCAATTCTCCTACCCCAGTCTCCTGAGTAGCTGAGATTACAGGCACCCGTCACCATGCCCAGCTAATTTTCTTTGTATTTTAGTAGAGACAGGGTTTCACCATGTTCGTCAGGCTGGTCTTGAACTCCTGACTTCAAATGATCCGCCTGCCTTGGCCTCCCAAAGTGCTGGGATTACACGCATGAGTCACTGTGCCCGGCGGTCATTTCCATTTCTATAATTAGATATTATATGCTTCTAAGTGACAAGAGACTAAAGACATTTCTGTACTGATATTTGCATGTAATCAGCTGACACTACAATTTAGAATGTCAAACTATCCTCATGGTATTGCTGATTTGATTATGGTTAGAGGCTGATGTGTCTCTAGTGTGCATAGTTACAATTGACATTGATGGGTATAAAGCAGTTCACAGGGCTTAGAATAGAAAAAATTTGAATCTTCTAGGTTCCCTTCAAAGTTCACATAAACTATAAATCATCCTAATTTTGGAATCTGACAGCTTCAGTAAAGTCTTCTGGATTTCAAAGTCATCTGTGATTCCAAAAAGAGTCTCTGAATATTATTTCAGCCTCTGTGTAACATTCTGAAAGCCCAGCTCTAAATACATCTTATCGGGTGTTTGCTTTAAAGGTGAACTCAAGCAAACCTGTTATTGAAAATCTGGTTCCTGGTGCCCAGTACCAGGTGGTAATATACCTAAGGAAAGGCCCTTTGATTGGACCACCTTCAGATCCTGTGACATTTGCTATTGGTAAGTTGCTGGCCAAAAGAAGAATGAGTGATCTATATATTAGGGTACTAACTGGAGGGGTGCAATATGCAAGCTCAAATCATTATCGTCGTATTTGGAAAGCCTATCTTAGTTCATCCAATATGCTACCGTCAGAGTAATACACAGCTAGAATTGTATACTTGGAAAACATTCTTAATATTTATTACTTGTGGAAAAACTCAGAGCCAAACATACTTTAGTTTTCAATGATTACACAACAAGAGTAAAGCTGTGTGCCGTGGCACACACCTAAAGTTCCAGCTACTTGGGAGGCTGAGGTGGGAGAACTGCTTGAGCCCAGAAGTTGTTTGTTGTTGTTGTTGTTGTTTTTGAGACAAAGTCTCGCTATGTCACCCAGGTTGGAATGCAGT
>NW_012104065.1:1957200-1959342 GCF_000951045.1 Mandrillus leucophaeus
TTTGAGGCCATTGCTAAGACAGTAAACATTCCTTCTTAACTTTATTTTTCTACCCCCTTCCTCTCTTCTTTTTAGTTCCCACAGGAATAAAGGATTTAATGCTCTATCCCTTGGGTCCTACGGCAGTGGTTCTGAGCTGGACCAGACCTTATTTAGGCGTGTTCAGAAAATACGTGGTTGAAATGTTTTATTTCAACCCTGCTACAATGACATCGGAGTGGACAACCTACTATGAAATAGCAGCAACTGTCTCCTTAACTGCATCTGTGGTAATCTTCCCTTAACCAACTGTCTCTCTTTCCTATGGGAACAGGCAAGCCTTTATGTACCAAATGTATCTTTTAAAAATTATCTATAAATTTGATTATTTTGTAAATATACATAGTGTGTTAGTTCATTTTCACATTGCTGATAAAGAAACACTCACGACTGAGCAATTTACAAAAGAAAGAAGTTTAATTGGACTTACAGTTCCACATGGCTGGGGAAGCCTCACAATCACGACAGAAGGCAGGGAACAGCAAGTCACATCTTATACAGACGGCAGCAAGCAAAGAGAGCTTGTGCAGGAAAACTCCGTCTTATAATAACCATCAGATCTCATGAGACTTACTCACTATCACAACAATGGCATGGGAAAGACATGCCCCCATCATTCAGTTACTTCCCACAAGGTCCCTCCCACAATATGTGGGAATTCAAGATAAGATTTGGGTGGGAGCACAACCAAACCATAGTATTCTTCCCCTTGCCCCTCCCAAATCTCATGTCCTCACATTTCACAACCAACCATGCCTTCCCAACAGTCCTGAAAAGTCTTAACTAATTAACTCAAAAGTGCACAGTCAAAAGTCTCATCTGAGACAAGGCAAGTCCCTTCTGCTCATGAGTCTGTAAAATCAAAACCAAGTTAGTTACTTCCTAGATACATTCGGGGTACAGGCATTGATACAGCTGTTCCAAATGGGAAACATTGACCAAAACAAAGAGGCTACAGGCCCTATGCAACTCCAAAATCCAGTGGGACAGTCAAATCTCAAAGCTCCAAAATGATCTCCTTTGACTCCATGTCTCACATCCAGGTCATGCTGATGCAAGAGGTGGGTTCCCATGGTCTTGGGCAGTTCCACTCCTGTGGCTTTGCAGCATATATCCCCACTCCTGGCTGCATTCACAGGCTGGCATCGAGTGTCTGCAGCTTTTCCAGGTGCACAGTGCAAGCTGTCAGTGGGTCTACCATTCTGGGGTCTGGAGGGTGGCGGCCCTCTTCTCACAGCTCCACTAGGCAGTACCCCAGTAGGGACTCTGTATGGGGTCTCTGGCCCCACGTTTCCCTTCTACGTTGCCCTAGCAGAGGTTCTCCATGAGGGCCCTGCCCCGCTGCAGCAAACTTTTGCCTGGGTATCCAAGTGTTTCCATACATTTTCTGAAATCTAACTGGAGGTTCCCAAACCTCAATTCTTGACTCCTGTGCACCCACAGTCTCAACACCACATGGAAGCTACCAAGGCTTGGGGCTTGCACCCTCTGAAGCCACCACCTGATCTCTACGTTGGCCCCTTTCACCCATGGCTAGGATGCAGGGCACCAAGTCTCTAGGCTGCACACAGCACAGGGACCCTGGGCCTGGGCCACGAAACCACTTTTTCTTCCCAGACCTCCAGACCTGTGATGGGAGGGGCTTCCATGAAGACCTCTAACCTGACCTGGAGACATTTTCCCCATTGTCTTGGGGATTAACATTCAGCTCCTCATTATTTATTCAAATTTCTGCAGCCAACTTGAATTTCTCCTCAGAAAATGGGATTTTCTTTTCTATCACATTGTCAAGTTGCAAATTTTCCAAACTTTTATGCTCTGTTTACCTTTTAAAACTGAATGCCTTTAACAGCACCAAGTCACCTCTTGAATGCTTTGCTGCTTAGAAATTTATTCTGCCAGATACCCTAAATCATCTCTCTTAAGTTCAAAGTTCCAAAATCCCTAAGGGAGGCACAAAATGCTGCCAGTCTCTTTGCTAAAACATAACAAGAATCACCTTTGCTCCAGTTCCTAAAGATTTCATTGTCCATATCATTATCAGCATTTTGGTCAAAGCCATTCAACAAGTCTCTAGGGAATTCCAAACTTTCCCACATTTTA
>NW_012104065.1:1959392-1965330 GCF_000951045.1 Mandrillus leucophaeus
TGGGGTCTCTGGCCCCACGTTTCCCTTCTACGTTGCCCTAGCAGAGGTTCTCCATGAGGGCCCTGCCCCGCTGCAGCAAACTTTTGCCTGGGTATCCAAGTGTTTCCATACATTTTCTGAAATCTAACTGGAGGTTCCCAAACCTCAATTCTTGACTCCTGTGCACCCACAGTCTCAACACCACATGGAAGCTACCAAGGCTTGGGGCTTGCACCCTCTGAAGCCACCACCTGATCTCTACGTTGGCCCCTTTCACCCATGGCTAGGATGCAGGGCACCAAGTCTCTAGGCTGCACACAGCACAGGGACCCTGGGCCTGGGCCACGAAACCACTTTTTCTTCCCAGACCTCCAGACCTGTGATGGGAGGGGCTTCCATGAAGACCTCTAACCAGACCTGGAGACATTTTCCCCATTGTCTTGGGGATTAACATTCAGCTCCTCATTATTTATTCAAATTTCTGCAGCCAACTTGAATTTCTCCTCAGAAAATGGGATTTTCTTTTCTATCACATTGTCAAGTTGCAAATTTTCCAAACTTTTATGCTCTGTTTACCTTTTAAAACTGAATGCCTTTAACAGCACCAAGTCACCTCTTGAATGCTTTGCTGCTTAGAAATTTATTCTGCCAGATACCCTAAATCATCTCTCTTAAGTTCAAAGTTCCAAAATCCCTAAGGGAGGCACAAAATGCTGCCAGTCTCTTTGCTAAAACATAACAAGAATCACCTTTGCTCCAGTTCCTAAAGATTTCATTGTCCATATCATTATCAGCATTTTGGTCAAAGCCATTCAACAAGTCTCTAGGGAATTCCAAACTTTCCCACATTTTATTGTCTTCTGAGCCCTCCAGACTATTCCAACCTCTGCCTGTTACCCAGTTCCAAAGTCACTTCCACATTTTTAGGTATCTTCTCAGCAGCACCCCACTCTCAGTACCAATTTACTGTATTAGTTCATTTTCATGCTGCTGACAAAGACATACACAAGACTGGGCAATTTACAAAAGAAGGAGGTCTAATAGGACTTACAGTTCCACGTGGCTGGCGAAGCCCCACAATCATGGCAGAAGGCAAAGAGGAGCAAGTCATGTCTTACATGGATGGTACCAAGCAAGAGAGCTTGTGCAGGAAAACTCCCCCTTATAATAACCATCAGATCTAAAGAGACTTACTCACTATCATCAGAACAACACGGGAAAGACCTGCCCCCATGATTCAGTTACCTCCCACCAGCTCCCTCCCACAACACGTGGGAATTCAAGATGAGATTTGGGTGGGGATACAGCCAAACCATATCAGATAGGTATGGCTATTTTCAAGGTTTTTTCGTTGTTTTTGCTTTTAGGTTTTGAGATTCTCTTTTGTTTTGAGAGGGAGGGAAAGAGATAATTGTGTGAAGCTAGCAGTCATCTCTAATTGAATATATTTGTTAATCAACATTTTTTCCTAAGCACGGAATAGAGCAATCAAGTGCTTATTGCTTCTCCCAGATCCTGGGGAGGAACACAAAGAGATTTCCCTTTAGTATTCAATAGTTAGTTTGACACTGCCTAATTTTAATGATGCCTCTTCGTGGCATCCACAGATCAATTAAATACCTCTAATGTCAGGCTTTTAGAGGATGGTTTTTAAGAAAACGGGTAAAAATTGCTCTTTCTGAAATTGAGATAATTTTGAAAAGTGTAGATTACCCATGGGCTATTCACAAAGTACACAATTGCTCTCTACCCAGTTGAAGACTCTGAAGGACTCCTGTTCATGGTTTACCTTGAAAAAACACCGAGTTGTGAGAGGTTACTTGTCTTAGAAATAGGGAGAAATGTATGTACAGTCACTTATAAATAAGCACTATTTCACGTGTGTAATATTACGAAATTGCAAAATGAAACAAATATTGGAAATCTTTGGCTGTATATCTTTAAATCACTTTAAAATTTATATTTTTGTATTTTACTTTATATCTCATTTCATTCTAGAAAGAATATTTTATTATAGTAAATTTAGGAAATACAAAAAGACAATATAAAGGAAAATTAAAATTACGTATTAATTTTTTATGAAAGTAACTCTACTCCAAAAATAGTACTTTCTCCCACAGTCTTTTGTCTCCTTGCTTGCTTTTCTCATTCAGAGAATAGCTAATCTGCTGCCAGCATGGTACTACAACTTCCGGGTTACCATGGTGACGTGGGGAGATCCAGAATTGAGCTGCTGTGACAGCTCTACCATCAGCTTCATAACAGGTGAGGCATATGTGGGGAATGGTTCCATGAGGAGGGAGCATTATTGTGAGGAGTTACCAAGGTTCCAAATCTCTAGAAAGTGCCAGTCATTCACCCAGCACTGGTGAACATCAGTTTCATGGGAGATAATATTGATTCTGATGATTCATTATTTTGTTTAGTTGATAATCTTTAAAAATCAAAATACCATTTTTATTCTGAGCTACCACCATTGACTTATTTTATTGTGAGGCACTGACCTTAATTTATGTACTCCCCAGCTGGGATTGATTAGAATAGAGATATGGCAGGCACAGCCATCAGCTTTACACTACACAGTCAATTGATTTTACCCATATGATTATTATACTTGTTAGAGTGCCTCCATTTTCTTATTAATTAAGCCATTTTTAAAGTCATAGGCTGACTGCAGTAGGGTCCATTGTGGAAATAAAAAAATAGGGTTTAGAGACAGATAGATCTGGATTTGAATAGACCCTCCCACACACCACATATAATCTTGAGCACGTTAACGTTTCTAAACCGGTTTTTTTTAAACGTGGAAAATGAGGATGATAATAGTATCAGTTGTCTGTTATTACAACTTCATTATTATATAAGCTACTTTGCAAAATACATGGCACAAAGTTTAAGCACTTAAAAAACGATTAGTCTCAGATCCTCGGAAACCTTAAATTATGTAGTTGCATCATCAGTAGTCAGAGATAGCAATGAAAAGGGAAAATTCATCAAAGAAACACTAATCTTTGTTGTTTGAACTAAGACATTTCAAGAAACTTTTATCAAACGACAAGGTTGTAATTAGAGTTGTCCTGAGAAAACAGAGGAGAAAAATACTGCTTAGAAGAATAATCTGGCAAACAGTTTCCTCAGTGGACATCTAGTTAACGCTGTTGAAATTTATCAGTGAAAAACAGTGGAAAGAAATCAATGATCTGTGAATTCTTACACAATTAACTTCCATAAGCATGTCTCTTTTCTCTACTAGCCAATATCCAGAGCACTTTTTGTTCCAGATTTTAATAGTAATATTAGAGCATAAAAGTAAAATAATACCCAAAAAGGAGAAAATAGCAATTACTTGGCAAGCACTGTGTTAGGCGTTTACCTATATTGATAATCACATATTTAATTATAATTAAACTTCACTGTATCAATAATTCTTATAATTTAACTATATTGATATAAACGTTCTGAGAACGCTCTTTCCTTCTCACCACAACAGTTGTCTAGAAAAAGCCCAGATGTAACATCTCAACCTGGGACTACTCATTTCTAGCTGTCAAACTTTGAGCAAATTATCTTAATGATTCTGGGCTTCTATTTTCTCACCGGCAGAACCCCCTAAAATATCAGCTAAATAGGCTCTAAAGCCTACTTGGAGACAACTGGTTAGTAGAGCAAGACTTAATATATTGAACACCACCTTGACAGTCTATGCACTGTCTCTTAAGGGGGGCAAAAGAAATGAAATATTAATAGGATTTGGCTTTCTGGTTCGAGCGGTTTAAAGTATGCCTTTCAAGATGGGAAATTGACTAGGATTTGGCATACTTCATAACAGTTTAAATGGACATAGCAAGCCTGGATTCATAAACTATGGTTAATAAACAAGCTGCTTACCTGTTAAGCAGTCTGTTGTCTCCAATGTATTGATGTTGACGATTTTCTATCTTTTCCTGGGTCAAATAAATAAATGATGCTGAACCAGCAGTCTGTAGGTATTGTCTGAGCATATTGACAGAGATGGTCTCAATTCTCACATCTATAAAATGGGTATAATAATAATAAATAGTAATAAATATCCCACAGTATGTGTGAGAATTAAATCATGTAACGTAAGTCACTATTACAATATATATGATAGATTATTATCATGTTTATACTTATTTTTTAAACCAGTTGAAAATTGTAGTAGGCTTTTTTTTAATCTTCTTTTTTTTACATTTTACTTTAAGTTCTGGGATGCATGTACAGAACATGCAGGTTTGTTACATAGATATACATGTGCCATGGTGGTTTGCTGCACCTATCAACCTGTCATCTAGGTTTTAAGCCCCACATACATTACGTATTTGTCCTAATGCTCTCCCTCCCCTTGCTCCCACCCCCCAACAGGCCTCATATAATGCGAATACTTATAACAAACATTCATAACTAGCTATGCTTTCAAAAATAATTATTCACTGAAGAATTTGTAATATATAAAGTAAAAACGCATGTGTGTGTGATGTTTTTTACCTTCTTATTTAAAGCAAATAAGAATCTCATGCTTAGCTCTCCTATGCTTTAATTTTCCAAATTGTGTGGTATAAAAGGAAACAAGAACAAAATATTTGAATTAGGTGTGATTTATTAGGAACTCAAGTATACCATCTTTGTTAGGCAATTCAGTTGACTAGCCCTCAATCGTAGTAATTATGCTGAGGGGCCAAATTATTAATAAACAAATAGTGACATCTTGTGGCCTGCTAGCAATATGCTAGGTTTTAAAGCAACAACATGGAAATAAAAATCTGACATGTTGAGAGGAAAGAGACATACTTCTGGGTTTGCAATTTTAAAGATATTTCTTTTCCTCACTAACATTGGAACATGAGAAAATATCCTTTGAAGAAATATATGCATAGGTTCTTGTATATGATGAAGTATGTTGGAATATATTAGGAGGTTATAAGGAAGCCAAGGTTATTTTCCTTTAGTAGAATATTCTGAAATATGATGTAGATTTCTGTTACTTGTTAGATGAATTGTTTATCTTTCAAGATTTTATTGCTAAGCATACTATATAAATGCTACTCCTATTTCACATGAAACAGAAATGCATTTTTACTTTATATATTACAAATTCTTCAGTGAATATTTTTGAAAGCATAGCTAGTTATGAATGTTTGTTGTAAGTATTAGCATCATATTAGGAGAAATGATTCTTTATAGAAATTTTCCAAAGATTTTAGTTGACATTATGCTGTATCTCAGAATGGAACACCGACTGTCTTCAAACCAACGTACACATGATACTTAAATTCAACTGCGTATTTGTTTTTTAAAATAATCAGAGTTAGCAGTTACTTTAAAAAGTAATTAAAATATGTTTTCACAGCCTATATAGTATAAAGCTTGTGATGAATTCTCCTCCCTAGTTAGCAAATTTTTAATTTTTTTTTTTTTTGGCTGGGCATGGAAGCTCATGCCTGTAATCCCAGCACTTTGGGAGACCAAGATGGGCAGATTGCTTGAGCCCAGGAGTTCGAGACCAGCCTAGGCAACATAGAAAGACCCCAGCTCTACAAAAAATACAAAAATTAGCCAGGTATGGTGGCCTGTACCTGTAGTCCTAGCTACTTGGTAGGCTGAGGCAGGAGGGATGCTTGAGCCTGGGAGGTCGAGGCTGCAGTGAGCCGAGATTGTGCCACTGCACTACCGCTTGCGTGACAGAGTGAGACCCTGCCTCAAAAATAAAAATAAAAATAAAATAAATTAAAAGTAATTTTTTTTTTTTTGAGGCAGGGTCTTACTCTGTCACCCAGGCTGGAATGCAGTGGCAGGCTCATGGTTCTCTGCAGCCTGAACCTCCTGGGCTCAAATAGTCCTACCCTCTCAGCCTCCCTAGTAGCTAGGACAACAAGGTGTGCCACCATGCCCGGTTGAATTTTCTAATTTTTTGTAGAGATGGGGTTTTGCTATGTTGCCC
>NW_012104065.1:1967715-1970065 GCF_000951045.1 Mandrillus leucophaeus
TTCACTAAAAGTTTAAACCCTCGATTTTGATGATCTTGCAGGTAACACGCAATGTCATGACTGCAATTCTCAGCTTGCCTCCAGGCGACATCTACAACCTCTCAGTAACCGCTTGTACTGAAAGAGGAAGTAATACCTCCATGCTCCGCCTTGTCAAGCTAGGTAAGAAGAGGACACAGAGATGGGTGTGAAATAATCATGTTGGGAGAACTAATGTTTGCATCATTTGATTCAGCAAGACCTCCTCAATTCAATGAAATAATAACAGAAAAATGGCTAATTTTTTGTGAGTAGAAAATGGACATTCGTACTAGCAAAAGAGTATGTTCAACTTGGTACAAGTTTCTGTGAGTGGGATACATACTGTTCTGGGAAACAGTGGTGTTCACTATTCTTGGTAAGGTTAAAGAAACCAGGTAGTCATAGGATTTTGGAGATGGAAGCACATTAGAGATTATCTAATGCAGTGTTCACAACCCTATAAGACAACATTTTATTTTCATATTAATATTATGTAATATTATGTAATACCCTCTTTATTATCTTAAATAGTAATGGATTTTAAAATCTACATATTGATTTTTTAAATTTTATATAGTTTCCTAACTCTAGTATAAAATCAAGACAAAAAGAAACTAATTTATAATAAAATAATATGGATTTCCTATGTATATGTTCAGACACAACTACTCTAAAAGACATAATGAAATTACCTGATGCCTGGATATAATTAAAATGAATAAGTTGGGGTTTACAAGAAATAAAAAGATCACTAGTCTTTTATATAAGAAGTATAAAAATAAGCTAAGAAATGAACAATTTAACATAAATTAATTAATAACAAATAACTAAACAAGCATAGATACAGGTAGATCCTAGAATAAAAACTAGAGTTAAGATAAGTACTCAAAGATAAGCTATATTGTCATATAATGAGAGAAAGATGGAAATAATTTTAATTAAAGTAGGGACAACACACCAAAAGTTTATAAATGGCAGCATAGAAGCAAGCTGGCTTCACTCCCCTCTACCCAATGGAAAACCAAAAGCAAATATACAGCTCTGAGTTTTTCGCCAGAAACAACCCAGAACTCAAATACGAGAATGAAACAGATTCCAGAGCCATAGAGAAGTGAAAAAACTCTGGGCAGATGGTAGGAGAATCAGGCTTCCACATTCATGACACCTCCCCCGTGATTCTGCCTGGCAACAAGTGTGCAGAAAATCTTCTGCCAACTCATGTTTCTACACTGGAAAAAGTGAGGTTGAGGTAGTCAACTAGTTTCGCCACTATGTTGTGTTCCCCTGGCAGGAAATCTGTCCTTGCCTTAAGCCACAGGAAGCATCGTGACTGCCGGAAGGGAGAAATAGCTTGAGGATAGGCAGAAACAAAGAGGTGAGGTGGAACTACCATTCCCAGTCCCAGCAACTCTGCTCTGTAACTTGGCCAAAGGAGACACCAAATCAGAGTGGCTGTTCAGCAGCACCATACTGTAGGAGGTTTATTTCACAGGTCCCTTGGGGGCATGAGCTCCCTAGCCAACTTTGACACACTGCCAGGATAATTCCTTTAAGACTTTTCCTTCTCAGGACAGGCAGAGCCAGGGCAAATCTGGATTTAAGGTGCCACCTAGAGCTGACATGTAGGCAGTGATCTAGTGGTAAAGATTTGCTAAGCAAATATAGCCAATAAAGACAAAACAAGGCAAGGCAGACATAGGAAAGTGGACTAAATAGTTAATTCTTTAATGCAAAGACATAGATCTATGCCCATAAGAAACAGCATCAAACAGGGAACTGTGACCCCCCTCCCAGAAAAGGACAAAGCAAAAATCCAATGACTGACCCTAACAAGATGGTGATTTGTGAGCTCTCTGAACACGAATTCAAAATCCAGTTTAAGGAAAATCAGTGATGTCCAGGAAAACACAGAAAAGCAATTCAGAAATTTATCAGAGAAATTTTTAAATCAAACAAAATATTGGTACTGGGAAATATGTTTGCTGAACTGAAAAACTCATCACAGCAGAATGGACAAAGGAGAGGAATGATTCAGGGAGCTCAAAGCCTATTTGAAAACACACCATTAGAGGAGCAAAAAGAAAAATAAGACTGAAAGTAAGCGAAGTCTGCCTGTAAGACATATAAAAAAGGCTGGGCGAGGTGGCTCATGCCTGTATCCCAGCACTTTGGGAGGCCCAGGCGGGCAGATCACGAGGTCAGGAGATTGAGACCATCCTGGCTAACACGGTGAAACCCCGTCTCTACTAAAAATACAAAAAAAAAATTTGCCTGGCATGGTGGCTGAGCCTGTAGTCCCAGCTACTCAGGAGGCTGAGGCAGGAGAATG
>NW_012104065.1:1971915-1974560 GCF_000951045.1 Mandrillus leucophaeus
AGAACACTGTAAATAGTGTCTTGTTATTTTATGGAAATAACATTTGTCTTCTATCCTACTTGTAGTACTATGATCTTCTATCTTTCTACCCTTGTATCCTACTGTTCTTTATTCCCATAAACGTCTTTGCTGCAAGTAAATGAAAGAGACTTAGTTTACAGGACTCTAAGTTATTTAATCCTACTTGAATAATAACTCCACTGACACCTATTAATATTAATTGGTTGATGTAACAAATATACCCAAATAAGTGAACTTTTTAGGAATTTTGTAATGGTGAAATTTATACAAAAGACTTTGATATCCTCAGGTACAGATGGGTCTGGGTGTCTTGTATCTTAGATTTACAAGATGTGGGATCCCATAAAACAAGTGCCCATCCTGTATCACCATCCTTCACTGTTAATGAGAGGTCCTGAAGTTACCAAGACTATCGTGTGCTGTGAATTCTAATTCGCTAAGTTGACTCTATGTAGGATTTCATGCTCTACTAGTAAGTAATTTATTTATCTGTCTATTATACTAAATTGTGCCTTGTTTCTCCCTTGTAGCCCCCGTGGCTCCAGAAATCACTTCTGTGGAATATTTCAACAGTCTGTTATATATCAGTTGGACATATGGGGATGATACAACGGACTTGTCCCATTCTAGAATGCTTCACTGGATGGTTGTTGCAGAAGGAAAAAAGAAAATTAAAAAGAGTGTATGTTTCTTTGAATGCTAGTATTGGGTGTCTGTAAATTTAGTTTTATGAACTATTGAAAACCACTAAGCAATCATTTATTGACGCATCAAACGTTTGCATGCCAGTTGTCTGTTTTAGGCTCTGGAGATAAGACAGTGAACAAAAATTAAATTCTTCCTTTCATAGAGCTTACCATTTAATCTTTAACAGTGAGCTGTAAGAGCTGCAACTATTGATTTCATTTATATTTAGAATTATGATTTCAGCTTTTTCTTCAGGATGCCAAAAATTTTCAAGAAAACTACAATTAACATATTTCCAATTTTTCCCATATATCACCAACACCTAAAGATTTGGGGACTTTGGGACTACTGATTTCTTTTCTCCAAAATATGCTTTTTGATGTTTATTGATTAGGGTACAGACTAAACTATTGTAATAAAGAAACAAACAAAAGGAGAGTGGCTCAAACAAAATAGAAGTTTATACCTCCCCCATTAAAGCACAGGACTAACCGGGCACTTCTGCTTTAAGGGGTCGTCCAGGGAGGCAAATTCTGTTTTGTTGTTCCATCTGCCACTATGCACAGTCCTTGTCTCTAGAGATGAACCTTTATCATCATTACCTCCATGTTCCAGCCTGCAGGAAGGGGAAAAGAAAAGGGAGGATGTGGGAGCCCAGCACTTACAGGATATGAACTGAACTATAAGTTGTCCATGTGGCTTCTACTTAAAATCCACTGATCAGAGCTAGGTCACATCGTCCCCTCTAGCTGTAGGAGAAGATGGGAAATAACAATGGCCCTTAGGTAGGAAGCCACACGTCTACAGATATGGGTAGGTTTCTTTTAAATTTCTTAGAATGTATGTATCAGTAGCAACTCAGTAATTTTCTTTTCTAAAACCTGTTATGAATATATGAGAAAATGTCAGAATGAGACCCATTCCAAATAAGGGAATTAATCACAAAATTGTTCTGATGTATATAATGCATTGTTAAGGCTACCTTGCACTGGGCCCAACTGAGGAATTTATAAAATTTTCAGAAGATATAACGTATCTATAATATAATAAATTGCAGAGTGCAGCATAGAACAGAGAGGGAATGTGTCTGCTATAGTCCTTTAGTTTTTTGGGGTGGTGCAGTGACTCATTCACTAAAAGTTTAAACCCTCGATTTTGATGATCTTGCAGGTAACACGCAATGTCATGACTGCAATTCTCAGCTTGCCTCCAGGCGACATCTACAACCTCTCAGTAACCGCTTGTACTGAAAGAGGAAGTAATACCTCCATGCTCCGCCTTGTCAAGCTAGGTAAGAAGAGGACACAGAGATGGGTGTGAAATAATCATGTTGGGAGAACTAATGTTTGCATCATTTGATTCAGCAAGACCTCCTCAATTCAATGAAATAATAACAGAAAAATGGCTAATTTTTTATGAGTAGAAAATGGACATTCGTACTAGCAAAAGAGTATGTTCAACTTGGTACAAGTTTCTGTGAGTGGGATACATACTGTTCTGGGAAACAGTGGTGTTCACTATTCTTGGTAAGGTTAAAGAAACCAGGTAGTCATAGGATTTTGGAGATGGAAGCACATTAGAGATTATCTAATGCAGTGTTCACAACCCTATAAGACAACATTTTATTTTCATATTAATATTATGTAATATTATGTAATACCCTCTTTATTATCTTAAATAGTAATGGATTTTAAAATCTACATATTGATTTTTTAAATTTTATATAGTTTCCTAACTCTAGTATAAAATCAAGACAAAAAGAAACTAATTTATAATAAAATAATATGGATTTCCTATGTATATGTTCAGACACAACTACTCTAAAAGACATAATGAAATTACCTGATGCCTGGATATAATTAAAATGAATAAGTTGGGGTTTACAAGAAATAAAAAGATCACTAGTCTTTTATATAAGAAGTATAAAAATAAGCTAA
>NW_012104065.1:1975995-1977046 GCF_000951045.1 Mandrillus leucophaeus
AAAAAAATTTGCCTGGCATGGTGGCTGAGCCTGTAGTCCCAGCTACTCAGGAGGCTGAGGCAGGAGAATGGCGTGAACCCAGGAGGTGGAGCTTGCAGTGAGCTGAGATCGTGCCACTGCACTCCAGCCTGGGCGACAGAGCCAGACTCCATCTCAACAACAACAACAACAAAAAACCTTAAAAGATCAAACATAAGAATTATTAGTATTCAAGGGGGAGCTGAGCAAGGAAGTTTACTCAAAGAAATAATAATAGAAAACATTCCAAAACTTGAGAAAGATATAATTAGCCAGGTTCAGGAGGGTCTGAGAATACCAAACAGATGCCACTCAAATAAGATCATCCCAAAGCAGATAATAATAAAACTCTCAAAGATCAAGAACAAAGAGAAGATCCTGAAAGCATCAAGAGAAAAGGAGCAAATAACAGGTAACAAGCTGCAATTCATCTGGCAACAAACTGTACATGCTATGAGGAAGAACATTTTCACAGTGCTCAAAGAAAAAACTGCCATCCAAGAATAATGTATCCAGCAAAACTGTCCTTCAAATATGAAGGAAAGATAAAGTATTTCTCAGAAAAACAAAAGATGAAAGAATTCACCACTACTAGACCTGTCGTACAATAAATGCAAGAGAGTTATTCAATCTGAGAGAAAAGGACACATGTAAAAAGAAAACTTTTCAAGGTATTAGACCTTTGGGAAAATTAAATACATGGACCAACCCACGATGTTCTATTACTGTAATTGAGGTGTACAATCCATCCATAACTCTGGTATAAAGCCCAAAAGACAAATCTTTTAAAAACAATAATAGCTACAGCAACCTGTTAAGAGACAGGTAATGTAAAGCATGTAAATTGAGGCAACAAAGTCAAAACTGGGAGGTGGAGAGAAATGAAGTTAAAAGGTAAATTTTTGGGTGTGGTGGTTTTGCTTTTTTCTATTCTTTTGCTCATGATCTAAGATAAGTTGTCATCTCTTTAAAGTAACTTGTTATGGCCAGGCATGGTGGCTCATGCCTGTAATCCAGCACTTTGGGAGGTCAA
>NW_012104065.1:1977801-1984539 GCF_000951045.1 Mandrillus leucophaeus
GAGGATATAACAATTATAAATATCTACACACCCAACACTGGAGCTCCTAAGTATATAAAGTAAACATTAATTGATCTAAAGGAACAGATAGACTTGATTACAATGATAGTAGGGGACTTCACCACCCCACTCTCAGTAACATATAGATCATCCAACAGAATATCAATGAAGAAACAACAGAGTTAAACTACACATGAGAACTGATAGTCCTAATAGACATTTAAAGAACATTTTGCCCAACTGCTAGAGAATACACATTGTTTTAACTGCACATGGAACATTCTCTAGAATATATCATATCTTAGGACACAAAACAAGTCCCAACAAATTCAAAACATAGAAATAATATCAAGTATCTTTTCTGACCACAATGGAATAAGACCAGAAAGTGATAACAAGAGAAACCTCAAAAAATACACAAACACATGGGAATTGAACATGTTCCTGAACAACAAATGAGTCAATGAAGAAATTAAGAAAAGAATTTTTAAAATTCTTCAGACAAATGAAAATGAAAATACAACATACCAAAATCTGTGGGATATAGCAAAAGCCATAGCATGAGGGAAGTCTCTAGCAATAAATGCCCTTAATATAAAAAAGTAAAAAGTTCAAATGCACAACCTAATGATGCACCTCAAGGAACTAGGAAAGCAAAAGCAAACCAAACACTAAATTAGTAGAAGGAAAGAAATATAAAGGTCAGAGCAGATAAATGAAATTGAGACTAAAAATAAATACAGAAGATCAACATAACAAAAAGTTGGTTATTTAAAAAGATAAAATCAACAAACCTTTGGCTAGATTGAGAAAAAAAGAGAGAAGACCCAAAGAAATAAAATCAGAAACAAAAAAGTAGACATAACAAGAGACCTCATAAATACAAAGAATCATTAGAGGCTACTATGAACAACTATAAACCAACAAATTGGAAAACTAGAAGAAATGAATAAACTCCTGAGCATACCTAACGAGACTGAACCATTAAGAAAGAGAAAATCTTAACGAACCAATAATGAGCAATGAGATGAAAGTCATAATAAAGTCTCCTACCAAAGAAAGCCCAGGTCCTGATGGTTTGATCCGTGAATTTCACCAGACACTTAAAGAACTAATGCCAATCCTGCTCAAACTCTTCAAAAAAGTTGAATAGGAAGGAATACTTCCAAATTCATTCTGTGAGATAATATGCCAAGAAAAATAACAGGCTGTGGATGAGGAAAAACAGATACTTTAACATTCTTGCAAATGAACTGGATCTTTTTGTGTAGTGTAATGTCAAAATAATTCTTTATAGTATGACATACAACTGGAAAGTGACTGTGTAACACAAAACACATCTTCTACATTCAAAAATTGACCATTTATTGCGGTATACATTTAGTTTCTGATACTTATAGGGAAACTTGAAGACAGTATCCTAAAATCTGCAACAGACAATGGAGGATAGATTGACACAAAGTTGTGTGGTAGACCTTTAGGGGCAGTATGACTGAAAGAGTGGCAACCCAAAATTAAATGCATAATTTCAACATGTAATTTTCACAGCAGAGATTTTATAATTTCCATATTTCAAAAATTAAGTCTATCAAATGGTAATAAAAGTGTTTTCCATATAGTTAATGCAATTTAGTAACATCATTTTTTAAGATGTCTGCTAATTTTTGTGTCTGAATCTGTCCATAGCAGTCTCAAGTCATCTCTGTTATTACATGTGTTCATATTAGCAGCTGTAAGTAAAGACTAATTCACGGTTGTTTTATTAGTAGCTTAAATACCATGGGTAGCATTGTTGACAGTGATGTACTTTGAGAAAACTTTCAGAAAATCTAAAAAGCAAAAAATACGGTCTTTCTTCAATTTACCCAGTAATTGCATTTCTCCAGAACTCAATGCATAAGTCACTGAGTCTTAAATTTCTTTGTCTCATATTTGCCATGACAAAAACTAAGTTTTTGTGCTGAAATACTTTAAAATTGTACAGGTAATTTGGAAATATGTGATGTATTGATTCGACACTATGGAAGTCAAAATTATATTATTGAATAATTTATAATTTTAAATATTATCTTATTTTCATTTAAATATGCCTTTTCATGACAACTTTCTTCTAAATTATTTTACTTAATTCCTTTTTAAAAACTTCCAATACTATGTAGTGAAGTACTTGCAATTTACACATTGTGGATTTTCTCTGGTGTGACATTTGGAAGTCATGTGGGTTGTGGGACATGGGACAATTTTTCATTTGGTGTCCTCTTAATAATTCCAGGACAGCTAGCATTTCTAAGTCCTGACCACAAAAGAACAGCTAGCTAATTCCCTCTGTTGTGACTAATAAAAACATTCCTCCAAACTTCCAAACACCCTCAAGGGGGCGCTAGTGCTCCAGTTGAGGATCAAGGGTAGCCTCTTATCTTTCCTGCACTGAAGGCAATCTGTTCTTCCTCCCTTGTGGTCTATACTTAAATTCTACGAACGTGGAGAGCACCAACTTCCAACTTTGCATAATCTTTCTATTAAGAAAAAAGTTGCCTGTGTACCAATTCTAACCATTATCTCTGACTCTGCCCTCTGTGGGTGTAAAGGATCGTTCAAAAACTCATCTCCAGGTAACTGTAATTACTTGAAAACTGTGATCACATTCCCAACGTCTTCCTTTTTCCAAGCTTTACTATTACAGGAAGCTGTTAAGTGTTTCTCAGATCCTAGCAGCTTTCTCCAACTCATTTGGTTTTTCAGTCTCCCTTAAAATTTAAGTTCAGAGGTGGTCTTATCAAAGTAGCATTTAGTGGGCCTATTGGATACTTCACTGAAATTTCTATATGACATCATGGTCTGTGGTGCCTCAGGAATATAAGTCAAAGTCATGAACTGGTACAATTGTACCTACATAGGACTGTGAGTTAAAACCATGATAGTTTCCCAAACTTATCAAAATGTTTGGAGTCTCCATGTCTCCCTGATAACAGAATGGACTATGTAAACCAGCTTGGAAAATTTCTTTAAACTTTACAAGAAGGAAAGGTTAGTTTTCATGGAAATTATTTCTAGTTAATATAACCCTTAGAATTAATAAGCTTTTTCTTATTGGTATTTTAAATATCAAATGGAATATTGTTTCTATGTTATTCCTCTCTGTAGACAAGACAATCTGTATATGAAATGCCTTTCTTATTTTCTTGAAAACAAACAATGTTGGTTTTTATCCTTTGGTCAAAAGATCTGTTCTACTAATCATGTTATTGTGTGTATAAGCCCTTTCCATTTTGTATAACACAATGCCTGAACACATATAACTGCTTAACAGATACTGTTGAATGAATTGAAATTGCGGACCTCAGAACATAGTATGCCAGTTAATATTTAATCAGAACAAGTTTCACCTTTCAGAGAAGTGAAATAATATCTTGCTTTAGTAGTACCTGAATTGCAGGTTGTGTGTGTGTGTGTGTGTGTGTGTGTGTATGTGTGTGTTTACAGAACTTTCATTTAGTTGTTTTATGTTTCTTCACAGCATTCATTTTGATATATATAGAAGTCATAGTCATTCTCCTTTACAGAAAAACACAACTTTGGCACATAGATTTTTCAGAGCATGTTTGAATCAGAATGCCGTTGTTAAACCTAGGGCCAAAATAGGTTGGACTAACCTGCAGTGCAATTTATCTGTAATAAAGGCCTCTTTAGAATGCCTCTGTATGACTCCTGTGTCATGGAGGGTAGGTTCTGCCTCTATGGAAAGAAACCAAACTACCAGTGAGTCCAGTATCATATAAATTAATCCAAGATGTCATGTGCAAGGATAGAAAGCCCTCAAAACAGTTGCCAATAATTCTCAATATTGTATCATCAATAAACATCCACAAAAAGACATGCACCAATAATGATGCCTTCCCTAGGATGTTGAACCAACCATCCCATTAGGAATTTTAGGTTGCCAGCAGTTTCATGATACTTTGGTGGTATGTGACGACAGGTCACTTTGGCAGTCAGTCATTACAAATATCAATCAAATCTGCCTCTAGGACTTGTCATTTTACAAGAACTCATTGGTCTGCATATGACTGTGGCTTCAACCAGTAACCAATCGTATTTTCTAGTTTTAGTGAATCAACCTGGATCCCTGGGCCAACTTTAAGAGGACTTGCTAAGTCTACATAAGAGAATCAGTTTCCCAACCTTAAAAAAAAGAAAAAGAAAAGGAAAAAAAAAAAAAAGAATGAGACGTGTTGGATACATGACAAATAGCTCTCTGGTAATAGAATATCCATTCATCAATCCATTTAACTAATACATATTGAGAACCTTCTAACTACTACTCAGATGCCAGACTACTTGTGGTAGTAGTGATGGTAATGAACCCAGAGTGCTACTTTCACTTTCTGTTCACAAGGAGCTTATGATCTAGTGAAGGGGAAGATGGTAGTAAGTGCTGTACAGTGCTCTGCAACAGGGAAATGTGGTGCAGAATGACTATGTGGTCAAAGCTTTCTTTGAGAAAGCCATGGATAACAAGAAGACCAGCCAAGAAAAGGCCAAGAAGGAGGATGTCAGGCAGAGGGAAAAGGCAGGCTTGAGTGTAGGTCTTTGAAGGCATGCAGTTGGAATATTATTTTCAGAGTAATGAAGGGACATTTAGAGAACTTAAAATAAATAATCCGATTTACATTTAAAACAATCCCTCTGGTTGCTTAATGAGAAAGGGATTACTGTATCAACAATGAAAGTAGGGAACTGATTAAGGGACTATTTGCACCAGCTTTAAAATAATATTCTGATTCAAACAGGTTGCAAGAGAGTGATGGTAACTTTGACTACAGTGGTTGTAATGGAGATGAAGAGAAGTGGACAGAATTCAGGAGCTCTTTTGGAGGTTGTATCCACAGAACTTTCTGATAGGGCAGAAACAGGAAGTGAGGGAAAGGGAAATTAATGACTCCCAGGCTTCACTCTTGAGCAACTAGGACGAATGGTGGCGCAATTCACTGAGACTCAAATGACTAGTAAAACTACAGAAGGAGGACATTTAGGGTGAAGTAAGAATCAAGGATTCTTCTTTGAAGGAAAAAAAAAATTTTTTAATGATTATTGGATATCCCGGTGCAGATATGAAGGCCAGGGGAGAATTCTGGGCTGGAAATACAAATTTGGAAGTGTCTGGATGAAATCACCAAGTAGTAAATAAAGATAGAGAAGAAAAGAGAAGCCCTGGATTGAGTCTGGAAGAACCACTCCAGCAGTTAGAAATTCAGCTTAGCAGGAAGAATCAGAAAGAGAGAGTGGAAAGGAAAAGCTAAGGAGATCAGAGAAAACAAAACAAAACAAAAAAAACAGAATTGCACACCACTGTCATCAAATTTCTGCTTTATCCTGACCACAGACATGTTTGAGCACGTTCAAGATAAGGAATCATATAACTTTAGTGCTAGGAGAGCTCTTGGAGATAATTCAGTACTGTGTCCTCATTTGAACAAGCTGGCGCTTAGAGAAATGTGACACGCTTTATCCATTGTTAGGTCTTGGTCCAGAAACAGTCATTTCGTACTTTTTATCCATCTGCTCCTTCTATTTTCCTAGACTGAGGTGTGGTCTTTTTCCTACAAACTTCATTTTTCTATTAAAACATTTCACAGAACAGGGAGGAGCCCCACACCCACTTTTGTGACTTTCTGTTCCTCTTTTGGAATTTGGTCTTAGGGATATTGGCTTGATTTTCTTAATCTCAGTCATAGAAACTTTTATAGAGATTAGAAATCCTTAAAACATAACTTGGCTATGGACAAGGAAAAAATCAAAATACTTTGAAATGTTAAGTATTTGGGGGATAGTAGGCTTTTTCTCTCTGTCTCTCTCAAATACAGATATAGATATAGATATATAGAAATCTCTAGGCCGCCAGTCAGCTAGAAAGAAGCTAATAAAATGCTTAAGGTCTTATACTTTTTTTTAAAAAAATTATTCATCCTGTAAATCAGCGAATATCGAATATTTATTTAGCATTTACTATATGCCACACACTCTTCTTGGTTCTGAGCACACAGAAATGAACAAAACTGACAAAAATGTCAACTCTCATTCTAATGGAGAAAAGGAGATGATAAACATAAATATAAGAATGTTAAATGGTGATAAGTGTCATGGAGAAAAGTGAAAGAGGAAAAGAGGATAGGAAGCGCTATGGGGGATGGGTGCTATTTTTGTGGGGAGTACAATAAGTATCACTGTGAAGGTGATGTTTGAGTCAGAGCCTAAAGGAAATGAGGGAGTAAGCCAAAGAGATCACTGGGATGAGATTCTGTAGGCAGAGGGAACCACAGGTGCACAGCTCTGGAGGCAGTAGTGTTCCTGGCAAGTTCGAGGAAAGGCAAGCAGGCAGTGTGGCTGGAGTGGAACAAACAAAGTGGAGAGTCATAGAAATTGGGCAGAGAGGTAGCAAGGGAACAGAGCACGTAGGGTCATTGAAAAGACACTTTCCTGTGAGTGAGATGAATCTCTGTTGCATGCTTTAAGCAGAAGCACATAACCTAACGGGTTGCACTGTGTCACTCTGGTGATAATAGATTGTTCAGAGCAAGGATAAGGGCAGGAGGGAACCGACTAGGTAATATGACCATACATCCCTCTTGCCTTAGACAATCCCACTTTACACTTCTTATGGATTAGTTAAAAGGCAGTAATCCTCTTTAGGATTTGGGGCAAGGCTTTTCTGCCCCAAAAATGTTCCTGTGTGGACAC
>NW_012104065.1:1984589-1997571 GCF_000951045.1 Mandrillus leucophaeus
TCACACCCACTTTTGTGACTTTCTGTTCCTCTTTTGGAATTTGGTCTTAGGGATATTGGCTTGATTTTCTTAATCTCAGTCATAGAAACTTTTATAGAGATTAGAAATCCTTAAAACATAACTTGGCTATGGACAAGGAAAAAATCAAAATACTTTGAAATGTTAAGTATTTGGGGAATAGTAGGCTTTTTCTCTCTGTCTCTCTCAAATACAGATATAGATATAGATATATAGAAATCTCTAGGCCGCCAGTCAGCTAGAAAGAAGCTAATAAAATGCTTAAGGTCTTATACTTTTTTTTAAAAAAATTATTCATCCTGTAAATCAGCGAATATCGAATATTTATTTAGCATTTACTATATGCCACACACTCTTCTTGGTTCTGAGCACACAGAAATGAACAAAACTGACAAAAATGTCAACTCTCATTCTAATGGAGAAAAGGAGATGATAAACATAAATATAAGAATGTTAAATGGTGATAAGTGTCATGGAGAAAAGTGAAAGAGGAAAAGAGGATAGGAAGCGCTATGGGGGATGGGTGCTATTTTTGTGGGGAGTACAATAAGTATCACTGTGAAGGTGATGTTTGAGTCAGAGCCTAAAGGAAATGAGGGAGTAAGCCAAAGAGATCACTGGGATGAGATTCTGTAGGCAGAGGGAACCACAGGTGCACAGCTCTGGAGGCAGTAGTGTTCCTGGCAAGTTCGAGGAAAGGCAAGCAGGCAGTGTGGCTGGAGTGGAACAAACAAAGTGGAGAGTCATAGAAATTGGGCAGAGAGGTAGCAAGGGAACAGAGCACGTAGGGTCATTGAAAAGACACTTTCCTGTGAGTGAGATGAATCTCTGTTGCATGCTTTAAGCAGAAGCACATAACCTAACGGGTTGCACTGTGTCACTCTGGTGATAATAGATTGTTCAGAGCAAGGATAAGGGCAGGAGGGAACCGACTAGGTAATATGACCATACATCCCTCTTGCCTTAGACAATCCCACTTTACACTTCTTATGGATTAGTTAAAAGGCAGTAATCCTCTTTAGGATTTGGGGCAAGGCTTTTCTGCCCCAAAAATGTTCCTGTGTGGACACCTCTGATAAATTACATGATCACCTTCAAGTTTAAAGAACATTGAGTCTGTCCAGATAAGAGATTATACTTGTTTAGGTCAGACTGGGAACCACACAGGAGATGAAAAGTGGTCAGATTCAAAATTTATTTTGAAGGTGTTGCTGAGAGAATCTACTGATGGACTTAGATGTTGTCTATGAATGAATGAAAGAAGCCTAGAGACCCACCAAGATTTGGGGCCTGAGCAATTGGAAAGACAGAGGTTTTATTTATTACTTGGAAAAGGTTATGGGAGAGGCTGGTTGGGGGGCAATGTCAGAAATTCAGGTCTGGATGGGCCAACATTTTGAAGGTTCCTGTGAAATCATTAAATAACAAATACTGAGCAGGCAGTTAGATAAAAGGGCTTGGATTCAGTGAAGACTTCAGGACTGAAAATATAAATTTGAGTGTAGGAAGGAGACAGATGTGATGAGTTAACAAAGACTCAATAAAGAAAAAATAATGCTATCCAGGAACTAAGCCCTGGGCCATTCCAACTTTAAGATGTGGAGATAGTGAGTAAAAACCAGCAAAAGAGACTGAGGAGCATTGGCCAGGGAAGCAAGGAAAAGCACAGAAAAGTGTCCTGTCCCAGGAGCCAAGGGAAGAGAGCGCCTCAGTGAATGGAGATTGCCCAGGTCAAACCTGTGAAAACATCTGGTAAGATGAGGAATGAGAATTGACCACCGATTTTAGCAGCCCAGAAGTCACTGGTGATTTTGAGAGAGGTATTTGGGTGCCATGGTGACAGAAAAAAAAATCTAATTAAAAGATGTTCAAAGAGAATGAAAGGAGAAAACCACAAAATAGCTAGAATAACAAAACCTTTGAGGATTATATTATAAAGGGAAGGAGAGAAAATGCACAGGAGCTAAAGGATAGAAGAATCCAAGAGTTTTTGTTAGTTTTTTGTTTTTATTTTGGTTTCTTTAAGTGACTGAAAGCAGCTTGTCTGTAGGCTAAGCAAAATGATTCAACAAAACAGAGAAAACTGTTGACGGAGGATAGTTAGAGGTGAGACTTGGTGTGATGTCCTTGATTGGAGAGAGGAGATGGAACCCAGGGAGCCAGTGGAAGGATTCAGTCTGGATATATCTTCAGGAAGACAATGACAGACAGAGAGTATAGGCATTAATAGGACCGTGAGAAGAGTGAAGGTCATGATGGCAACTTATGGATGGTTTCTTTTGATTGACTTCTTGTAAGATAAACATATGCATGTTCTTTCAGTTTGTAGGGGGCAATACCTGTCGTGCTGCTCTTCTGATATATACCTCCATGGCCAGCACCCCCATGCAAGAATTGTTTGCAGATTTAGGCTCTCAGTGATAGCCATGCCATGGTCCCATGGCTCTGTACCTGGGCCTGACACTAACCAATCCCTCACCTCAATATACCCCTCCTCACTGCAGTTTTCTGAGTGTCACTGTGGTTTGTCAACTGTCCAGAGGCATGCCAAACTGCTTTAGTGCTTCTTTCTTTTTTTTTTTTGAGACGGAGTCTCAGTCTGTCATCCAGGCTGGAGTGCAGTGGCCTGACCTCTGTTCACTGCAACCTCCACCTGCCGGGTTCAAGCGATTCTCCTGCCTCAGCCTCCCAAGTAGCTGGGATTATAGGCGTGCACCACCACGCCCGGCTAATTTTTGTATTTTTAGTAGAGATGGGGGTTTCACCATTTTGGTCAGGCTAGTCTCGAACCCTGACCTCATGATCCATCCACAAATGCCTCCCACAATGCTGGGATTACAGGCGTAAGCCACTGCGCCTGGCCCACTTTAAAGCTTCTTTAAAGGCATCTCTCCTGCCCATCATAAGGTACTGCATATTCTGCAGGTACATGATCCTCTCCAATGTATTGGAAGAATCTGAAAGATGGACACATAGGGCAATGGCTGTGAAGTCTGGCACTGACCTAAATACCTGAGCAGGTGCCGACTCTGGAAAAGTTGGTCTTCTAAGCAAAGGGACTTTCAGGAGGGCTTGTCATCCCCACTTATACGCAACTGAACGGGAAACTCACTGACTGGGAGGAAACCAGTTGTTTCCCCTTAATTAGGAGTCCAGAGGTGTGGATCCCAGTTCTTGCCCTTGCCATCATATTCTGTTACCATAGCAAAGTAACTCAGACCCTCTGAATTCCAGCTTCCTATCTATAAAATGAGTCTGGGCTAGATGATCCTTTATGCTCCTTCAACTTTTAGAATTTCGTTCCATACCTGAGTTCAGAATAAAAGCAACAAGATTAATGACGCAATAAAAGTACTGATCTTTTTCTAAGAATTTTGCAATATATGACTCCTAACAAAATAAAAATGCTAAGTAAAAGCATATATTCCTGGAATCATCAAAAAGGAGGAATTCAGATATTTGTTTTGAAACCAAGTGAAGAGAATCAGAAGGGTGAAGGGGTGGGAAGTGGGTGGATGATAGGAAATTATTTAGTAGGTACAATGTATGTTATGTAGGTAATGAATATCCTGAAAGCCCTGACTTCACCACTATGCAATCTGTGCATGTAACGAAATTACACTAGTATCCCATAAACATATGCAAATTTTTAAAAATTCAAAAGAAAAAGAAACTAAGTAATGTTAAATGGGAGCTTTCTCTGAAAAACTCTATTGATCTTTAGAAGTTACGTAAGGTACTAAAACTGTCAACCCACCTAGTGATTCACAGAGAGCATATTATACTTGCTATCTCTAATCCATAAAGAATATAGGTAAGGCTGGGCATGGTGGCTCACTGCCTGTAATCCCAGCACTTTGGGAGGCCGAGGCAGGCAGACTACTTGAGGTCAGGAGCTCTAGAACAGCCTGGCCAACATGGTGAAACCCTGTTTCTACTAAAAATACAAAAATTAGCTGGGCATAGTTGTGGGTACCTGTAATCCCAGCTATTCAGGACGCTGAGGCAGGAGAATTTTTTGAACCCGGGAGCAGAGGTTGCTGTGTGCCGAGATTGCGCCACTGCACTCCAGTCTGGGTGTCCGAGTAAGACTCTGTCTCAAAAAAAAAAAAAAGAATATAGTTAAAAAGTAATGAAAATGACAGACATTTCCAACTCCTGAGAAAATTTTATTTTTATATATAGGAAAAAGGCCTCATAATTTAATGTGTTCTCAGGTGCTAAATATTTGCCTGAATTTTTGCCTGAATTTTTTTTTATTTCCTGGTATTTTTTTAAAATGTTCAAATTACATGTTAAATGTATCTAGGAAAATAATTTCCCTAAGTCAACAAGAAAAGGTCGAATAAACTTCAGGTCTAACAAAGGCTTCTGCTGTTTAATATAAATATTTCTCTCCTTAATTTCATTGCTTATCAATCTCAACTCACCCTGAATAATTTCTGTACCTCTTGTTTATTTTCCTTTCAGATAGTGCTTTCTTTTGCAGATGTTATTTCACCAACTTGAGCATAATTTCTGCAGCCTACACTGCTTAAGTTGCAGATGCTTCCTTTGGCCAAGTCGAATATGCTATATGACTTATACTGCTTAATATAGAGTTGCTTGAGTTGAGGAAAATAAAAATAAATTTAAAAGACTTATTACAATGTAGATGTTAACAATTATGCTTTGCATATGAAGAGCATCCTAGAAAATTGTGATCAGTGAGGCTAAAGATTGAAAATAAATTTTGTTATGTGGGTCATGGATTAAGATAATATTAACAATGCTTTTCTACTTAATTTTCCTTATTACCAATGTCACACATTTGTAAAATGACTCACCATGCTGGTCCTTATGGATATAATCTTGTTCTCATAAACATTATTCCCTAGGCAGCTAAATTAATGAGTCACATTAAAAGAAGAAACAATGTAATAGCTCTCAGAGAAAGATGGGTTTTAGACAATAAACACAGTACATTCTGCTCCTAGGCTAAATATTACATCTGACTATTCCCTTTGGAATTCCCGAGAAAAGGAAGAGATTTGCTGCCAGAGCGCAGAATAAGAATCAGACACTAGCTCGTACTTCAGGAAGGTCACTTTCACTCCCCAGAGAGCCTAGGCAACAGCTTGAGCCTCTCATAATCCAATCTAAATTAAATGGTAGAGATGGCCTTCAGCCTTCCAGTCTGCCCATATTCTATGCATGGTACTTGATTTTCTTCTAAAATTAGATTGGATTCCCAGTCCAAACCCAGACAGGTATGGAATGAAAGAGAAGAAAAAATAGGGAGGGCCAGCTAGTTGAGTGGAACACCAGCAATGTTAGAAAGCTTTTAGAGGATATTTAAAAGCAAACAACCCCATATCTATACCTCATTTTATGAAAATGGTATGTCAGTCCCCTTTACCAATATACATAGGTACTCACACCAAATATCATGGACTGTGAAATTATTTCAAACAAAAGGAAATTTGACATTTTGGAGCATGAGAATATTGAAAATGTTAAGATTGAAAATGTCATTTAGAGAGATAAAAAGCAGTAGGAGATGTTCTATAACTAATATCTACATGACTTTACATTATATAAAGTGTTTGTGTATACGTTGTCTTAAATTTCATTTACTCTTCACAACATTATTGGGGTTTTCCTATCCTTCTGCTTTAGAAGATAGACTATATTTGATATTTTATAGGGTTTAAACCCTCATGTGCAGAAAGGGACAAATTTGGTATTTTGAATAGTGAGAGACTGTATTAGTTTGCTAGGGCTGTCATAGCAAAATACCACAGACTGTGTGGCTTAAACAACAGAAATTTGTTTTCTCACAGATCTGGAGTCCGGAAGTTCAGGGTCCACCTGTGAGCAGAGTAGGCTTCTCCTGAGGCTTGCAGATGATCACTTTGTAACTGTGTCCTCACTCGGTCTTTTCTTTGTGCACATACATCTCTTTACTGTCTATATTTCCTCCTCTTATAAGGACACCGGTCTGATTCGATTAGGACATATGCTAACAGTTTCATTTAAATTAATCACCTCTTTAAAAGCCCTATTCACCCCGGATGTGGTGGCTCATGCCTGTAATCCCAACACTTTGGGAGGCCCAGGTGGGTGGATCACTTGAGGTCAGGAGTTCGAGACTAGCGTGGCCAACATGGTGAAACCATGTCTCTACTAAAAATACAAAAATTAGCCCAGCATGGTGGCAGGCCCCTGTAGTCCCAGCTACTCAGGAGGCTGAGGTGAGAAGATCGCTTGAATCTGGGAGGTGGAGGTTGCAGTGAGCCAAGATCATGCCACTGCACTCCAGCCTGGGCGACAGAGCAAGACTCCGCCTCAAAATAATAATAATAATAATGAAATTCAGTCACATTCTAAGGTACTGAGGGTTAGGGTTTCAGTATATGAATTTAGAGGGAGGGGATATAATTCATCCCATAACAAAGATAGAAAGCAATCAAAATGCTTTTGATGTCGTTGTATTCCCTATCATATGCAATTGCCTAAATAATATTTAGCCACTATCCACTTTAATTTTGTGCCTCTGAGGATGGAGAACATGAGTCATGTAAACCAGCCTTTTGGCTTTCGGCTTCCATGTGCCACATTGGAAAAAGAATTGTCTTGGGCCACACATAAAATATACTAACACTGATGAATCAAAAAAAAAAATTGCAAAATATCTCACAATGTTTTGAGAAAGTTTATGAATTTGTGTTGGGCTGCATCCAAAGCCATTCTGGGCGGCATGTGGCCTACGGGCCATGGGTTGTACAAGCTTGATCTAAACCATCCTAGGCTGTGGCACTGAGCTGGCCTTGACTTCTCATGAAATGTGGGATCGCTCCAGCCAGTTTTTGCCAGGAATTTCCAGACTTCTACTCTAGGCAATAAGAAGAAATGCTCTAACTCAGTCCTGTTCATTTGAAACATAGTAAGAGCCACATGTATAATTTTCAGTTTTCTAGTAGCCACATTAAAAATTAGTAAAAAGAAACAGGTAACATTGAATTCAATATAGTTTATGTAACCAAATATATTCAACGTCATATTGTTCCAACATGTAATCAATATGAGTAATTATTAATGGGATATTTTATTCTTTTTTCATACTAGGTCTTCGAAATTCTGTCTGTATTTTACATTTATTTGCAGCACCTATCAATTTAGACTAGCCACATTTCAAGTACACAACAACTACATGTGGCTAGTGGCTGTGCTGGACAATTCACATTCCAATTCTTACATTTTAAAACATTTCCTGGGACAGTTGTTGTCTTGAATAGGAAAATCTAATTAAAAGCACTCCCAATTCAATTATACTTTCACTTGTGAAATCTTGTCATAGTAATAAGTTCATAATTATAATAACAATAAATTGTAATAACTTTCTTTGTTTCCTTTGGGATACCAGAGTTAAATTTTTGCCTGATTAATTTAGGGAAGCACACCTATCACGAAGAACCTGAACAGTCCTCAAGCAGGTGATTCGTGTATGTTATTCATTGACCTACAGAGCTGACATGTAAACATCTTTCAGAAAAAGAGCACAGTGATAACAGGTGCAGGGACCTTGAAATAATCCATTGCCCTCATAGTCCACCCAAAAAGAAAAATTTGTTATGTGGCTGTTAAATGTCCCAGACCTTTAGATTTTCCTGAGGATTGTGTCACCTACAGCCACATTCTCAGCCAGAACAAAGGAAACCCTCACTGCAGTATTCATGTCGTATTCCTTGGACCACTTGGAGCTCTTGCAATAATTCATGATAGTTCTTGACTCTGTCCCTGAAATTCGATAATTTTATCTACATGATCACCATAAAAACAGAAGAAAACATTAAGATACAACCCCAGCGTGTCTGGTCTTGCCTGGGGCTTGAATCCTCCTCTTTTGGTTGATGAATCTTGACTCATGTTTTAAATCAGCCGATAAATAAGATTTATTGAGTACCTATAGGTGGCTACTTCAAATGAAGACAAAGTCATTTATAACATATGACCCCTGTTCTTAAAGAGTCTAATAGGATCTACTAGAGTCAGGCCTTCACTCGCATAGATTACATAGGAAATAATTAAAGGCAGTAGAATGTCAGAGAAGGGATAAATCATCAAGAGAAAGAGTCACCAAATGAGACTTCAAGGAGGTGGTAAGGCTTTTTCTTAATCTTCGAATGAGCAGAATAAAGAGCATAGTGATTGAACGTAAACGTGGGCTGACACAGAGCACTGCCCCTCTGAAGGTCAGTGAGAAGACCAGCTTTCCCAGGAGGCAGCACATCTCTGTGTTAGGAATGGTGGTGAAGCTGGATGGATAGCATGCAGTCAATTTAAGCAGGATCTTAAAGACATGGTATGTTTGGATCTGATACCACAGACAATGCACAGATAGGATTTTACATGGCAAAATGGCATTTGAAGGTGATTTTCATCCATCATTGACAAAATGAAGAAAGAACTTATTAGAGCCAGGGAAAAAGAGGTACAGCACATTTGTGATGATCAATGAGTGTGATGACAAAAGTCTGGACATGCAATATAATTTAAAAATATATCAAAGGAGGCCGGGCGTGGTGGCTCATGCCTGTAATCCCAGCTCCCAGCATTTTGGGAGGCCAAGGCAGGCAGATCACAAGGTCAGGAGATCGAGACTATCCTGGCCAACATGGTGAAACCCCGTCTCTACTAAAAAAACAAAAAAAAATTAGCTGGGTATGGTGGCACACGCCTGTAGTCCCAGCTACTCAGGAGGCTGTGGCAGGAGAATTTTTTGAACCTGGGAGGCGGAGGTTGCAGTGAGCCGAGATTGCACCACGGCACTCCAGCCTGGTGACAGAGCAAGACTCTGTCTCAAGAAAAAAAAAAAGATTAAAGGAAAAGGTAACAAGACTTTTTAGAAGATGTGCTCTCTGGGACTGAGAAATAAGGGAAGAGCCTCAGAGTTGTGTCTGAGGAACAATTCTGTAGTGTGCATTTTTAAAAATGAAAAGCCCAGGCTCAGCCTAACTAACCATTCATCTATGCCCCCAACAACTTCACACTTGGTTCCATAGATCCAAGTTCCACATGAGTCAGGATCCCTGAAGGACATACTCCTATTAGCAATGGCAGTTATAAAGGAAGTGAGAAGTGGAAATTAACCTCTGTGTTTCACTGGCAGTCTTCATCAGAGCAGAAGTGGGACAATACAATGTGGGGAGAACTGGACAACTCATGACAAGTGAAAAAGCGGTCCTGACATCTATTGTGGATTTTGCTTGTCTAAGATGAACTCATCTCTTCCCTCCTTCAACTCTTCTGTCTAACCTTGTCAAGTTGCTGCAGAAAAGAAACATGCTTCTTTTTAGTTGGATATAAGTTTAGGCGATCTATGATAAATCATGTCAAGAATGATTTTGACATACTTCTTGGTCCTGGGCAGAGCCATAATGATGATATTCTAGAAACAAGGTTCAAATCTTCCCACACAAAGATGTGTACCTGTCAAAGCAGTGAAATGGCCGACAGGACTCTTTCAAGCACCTCTAAAGCATAGGAGCTGGAGAACAGACTTAGGGGAGTGGGACAGAAAATGAAAAAATCCAAGTAACAAGCAGGAAGAAACCTACAACAGTGGGTAGTTGTCTGACAGGCACATACAGGTGGATGGAGGATGCTGTTATGTGAACCTAGCAGCAAGATACAGTATGTTCAAATAAGCAATGTCAGGGGGTCTGAGAGCAGGTAATAGGGACCCCAGCTCAAGACCTTGAGTTCAGGCACAGCACTCTGCATACTGGGGAACTTGGAGGGAAAGACAACATTCAAAAGACAGCGTCACAGGCAGAAGACCAGGAGACATTCGGGAATGGAGAATGAGACAGAAGATGACTATTAGAACTGAGGAACAGGCAGGGTTTTTTGGTCTCAAGAGAACAATGCCAGTGACTCAATTACTAGAAATAAGTATGAAGAGGACAGACAACACAGCTTCCTGGACAAATGGATTTATTTATTATTAAGATAAAATGTCTAAGATAAAAATTTATCTCTAACATTTTATTAATCGTCCAATCCTCTTCTATCAATTATTTTCTTAAAAAATTATATTATCAGCCGGGCATGATGACTCACACCTGTAATCCCAGTACTTTGGGAGGCCAAAGCGGGTGGATTGCTGAAGCCCAGGAGTTTGAGACCAGCCTGAGCAACATGGCAAAACTCTGTCTCTATAAAAAAAATACAAAAATAAGCCAGGTATTCCCAGTTACTTGGGAAGTTGAGGCAGAAGGATCACTTGAGCCAAGGAAGATGAGGCTGCAGTGAGCTGTGTTCGCAATACTGCACTCCAGCCTAGGTGACAGAGTGAGACCCCACCTCAAAAAAAAAAAAAAAAAAAAAAAAAATCATACTATCTGTTTAGCTTTATCTTTTTTAATTTTGACTACATTTTCAAGCAGCCATTTTTTCTGTCTGAATTGTTCCAAATAGTTTCCAGAGAAAGGAAGACAGGTTGTTGGCTAAATACCAAACTGCATCTCATCATTAGAAGGAAACACACCAAATTTCATTTTTCTCCACCTTTATCAAGTGCAGATTTTTGTTTCTCATCCAGAAAGTTCTATGTAATCAGGGCAATGCTAACTCCGGTATAAATGACACAGAAACTATTAATAGATTATGTCTGTGATGAAACTGAAGTAGAAAACAGAAGTGTTCCGAAAAGAGAAGTAAAACAATGCAAGGGGGAAAAGGCAATATATTCTGCCTTCCAAGTTAGATAGCTATCTTTATGAAAGGACATATTTCAAAAGCAATACGAAGTCTTTATGGTGCTCTTACCTACCTATATTTGAATTTGGGGGATGCTTCACCTGCTTATTAGTGAAAGAAGAAAGAATACACTTAGTAAATTAAATTAAATTTTTTAAAAACTTTTTTTTTTTTTGCTCAGAACCAGCTCCACCAAAATCACTCTTCGCAGTGAACAAAACCCAGACTTCAGTGACTTTGCTGTGGGTGGAAGAGGGAGTAGCTGATTTCTTTGAAGTTTTCTGTCAACAAGTTGGCTCCAGTCAGAAAACCAAACTTCAGGTACTGTACCTTTTGATCTACCTTTTCTCAGTTAATTTTAATTAAGGCTAATTATCTGGGCAAAATAAGAATCTTCTATTTCTTTGAGCTATATCAAATGAAAACTGTTTATTTGCTCTTTTGTGTTTCAGGGATAGAAACTAACAGGATGCTTAGACCAAGCCCACAAGTTGTTGAGAACGTTTATCTTTGTCTGTATCGCCTGTTCCTAATTCATAAGCCACTCCAGGTCAGACAAAGGAATAAAGGTCATAGGCCATTGAATTGATCAAGGGAAGGAAGACCCTACCATATAAAATATAATTTAACAAATATGAACCAATTTCCAAATATATAAAAGGCACTGTATAGAACACACATGATAGAATCAATATTTGCCTTCAAAACATTTTTATATGGTGTGGACATTGCATAAGTATAGAAAAAAAGTAAAGTAAAATATAAGCACCAGAAGAGAGGTCCATATTATCAAGAGAATTTAAAAGAAACATGCATATCTAGTTTGTAAGCAGGACAGTCTTGCTGCAAAATGAAGACCGAGAGAAGGCTGTTGCTAAAGTTCTAGAATTACAAATGGCAGATATGATAAACAGAACTGTTCACCAGGTCAGAATGAATGCAAGGAAAGAGATGAACCTGCAGTTCTAGGAGTGGCAATGCCACAAGGAAAAAATATTTCACAGCCAGAGGTGGAAGGAAAAGGACAGATTTGTTAGGGATTTTACATAATACAGTGTGTAGACTAATACTGTGAACATAAGTAATTGATCTTTTTTAAATAATGAAGTTCATGAGATTGAGAAGAAAAAAGGATTGCTGGGAGTGCAAATCTTTTCATATTGAATGCTAAGATAATTTGCTTTGATTCCTTTCTCCTTTTGAGATTCCCTTCTATGAATGTATCTCTTGTTGATTTGTACTGAACAGCTGAATTTTCCCTATTCTAAGAATCCATTTGGAGAATAACTGCTCTGCCAATAATGGATTTTCTTCTCTATAACTACAGTGATGCCTTCCTTTAAGAAAACAATGGTTAGTTAGCTACTTACTACAACCGAGTCCTGTTAGCAAAAGTCTTTCCTTAGAATAATTCTTTTATAGAATAGTGAAAGGGAAGGAAGTGGAAGAAAATGCTGATGGCTGTCATCTCTTTATGCAAGGGTGTTTCAAAATCTTATTTTGAAAAAGATGCTGGTTCATCTTTTGCTATTGTATAGTAGTACTTGTCACTGGTCTGGTCATGGGTCCACCAAGTTAGCAACTTTCTTGACTCAAGAATAGGTTAATGCTAAATGTTTCTTAGTGCAGATAGTTGCCATGTTTTAGTGGATATTATATAAAAGCTAAGAATACAGACAAAAGAGTAGTGTCCTTAATATATAAAGAATTGCTACAAGTCAAAAAGGTAAAGATAACAACCCAAAACAAATATTTCATAGGAAAATAAATACAGAAGTCTCTTGAACAGATGAAAAATTGAGCAACCTTACTTATGGTTAAAAAAATGCCAAATAAAACTACAAAATACAATTTTCACTAGTAATAATGGAAAAGCTCAGAGTTTGCGAATGTATGGTGTTGGAAAGAATGTAGGGAGGCAGGCATTGTCACGCATTGATGCCATAGTTGAGTAACTTGAAAAATGCCTATAGAGAACCATTTTTCAATAGCTTTCAAAATTTTAAATGTGTACTTTTTGATTCAGCAATCGAGATTTTAAATGTACACTTTTTGACTCAGCAGTTCAAAGAATATGGCACTAGCAAAGAATATATGTGTATGTGTACGTTCACACATACATACAAATTACATGCATACATTGTGTGTATATATGTATGTGTGTGTCTCTATATGTACATGTGTGTGTCTTCCCAAATTTGTGAAATGATGTTCATTGTAG
>NW_012104065.1:1999111-2028556 GCF_000951045.1 Mandrillus leucophaeus
GATTTCTTTGAAGTTTTCTGTCAACAAGTTGGCTCCAGTCAGAAAACCAAACTTCAGGTACTGTACCTTTTGATCTACCTTTTCTCAGTTAATTTTAATTAAGGCTAATTATCTGGGCAAAATAAGAATCTTCTATTTCTTTGAGCTATATCAAATGAAAACTGTTTATTTGCTCTTTTGTGTTTCAGGGATAGAAACTAACAGGATGCTTAGACCAAGCCCACAAGTTGTTGAGAACGTTTATCTTTGTCTGTATCGCCTGTTCCTAATTCATAAGCCACTCCAGGTCAGACAAAGGAATAAAGGTCATAGGCCATTGAATTGATCAAGGGAAGGAAGACCCTACCATATAAAATATAATTTAACAAATATGAACCAATTTCCAAATATATAAAAGGCACTGTATAGAACACACATGATAGAATCAATATTTGCCTTCAAAACATTTTTATATGGTGTGGACATTGCATAAGTATAGAAAAAAAGTAAAGTAAAATATAAGCACCAGAAGAGAGGTCCATATTATCAAGAGAATTTAAAAGAAACATGCATATCTAGTTTGTAAGCAGGACAGTCTTGCTGCAAAATGAAGACCGAGAGAAGGCTGTTGCTAAAGTTCTAGAATTACAAATGGCAGATATGATAAACAGAACTGTTCACCAGGTCAGAATGAATGCAAGGAAAGAGATGAACCTGCAGTTCTAGGAGTGGCAATGCCACAAGGAAAAAATATTTCACAGCCAGAGGTGGAAGGAAAAGGACAGATTTATTAGGGATTTTACATAATACAGTGTGTAGACTAATACTGTGAACATAAGTAATTGATCTTTTTTAAATAATGAAGTTCATGAGATTGAGAAGAAAAAAGGATTGCTGGGAGTGCAAATCTTTTCATATTGAATGCTAAGATAATTTGCTTTGATTCCTTTCTCCTTTTGAGATTCCCTTCTATGAATGTATCTCTTGTTGATTTGTACTGAACAGCTGAATTTTCCCTATTCTAAGAATCCATTTGGAGAATAACTGCTCTGCCAATAATGGATTTTCTTCTCTATAACTACAGTGATGCCTTCCTTTAAGAAAACAATGGTTAGTTAGCTACTTACTACAACCGAGTCCTGTTAGCAAAAGTCTTTCCTTAGAATAATTCTTTTATAGAATAGTGAAAGGGAAGGAAGTGGAAGAAAATGCTGATGGCTGTCATCTCTTTATGCAAGGGTGTTTCAAAATCTTATTTTGAAAAAGATGCTGGTTCATCTTTTGCTATTGTATAGTAGTACTTGTCACTGGTCTGGTCATGGGTCCACCAAGTTAGCAACTTTCTTGACTCAAGAATAGGTTAATGCTAAATGTTTCTTAGTGCAGATAGTTGCCATGTTTTAGTGGATATTATATAAAAGCTAAGAATACAGACAAAAGAGTAGTGTCCTTAATATATAAAGAATTGCTACAAGTCAAAAAGGTAAAGATAACAACCCAAAACAAATATTTCATAGGAAAATAAATACAGAAGTCTCTTGAACAGATGAAAAATTGAGCAACCTTACTTATGGTTAAAAAAATGCCAAATAAAACTACAAAATACAATTTTCACTAGTAATAATGGAAAAGCTCAGAGTTTGCGAATGTATGGTGTTGGAAAGAATGTAGGGAGGCAGGCATTGTCACGCATTGATGCCATAGTTGAGTAACTTGAAAAATGCCTATAGAGAACCATTTTTCAATAGCTTTCAAAATTTTAAATGTGTACTTTTTGATTCAGCAATCGAGATTTTAAATGTACACTTTTTGACTCAGCAGTTCAAAGAATATGGCACTAGCAAAGAATATATGTGTATGTGTACGTTCACACATACATACAAATTACATGCATACATTGTGTGTATATATGTATGTGTGTGTCTCTATATGTACATGTGTGTGTCTTCCCAAATTTGTGAAATGATGTTCATTGTAGGATTGTTTGCAATAGCAAAAAATCACACACCATTTATGCGTTCATCAATGGGGGCTCATTAAATAAAGTACTGTTATGTCCTTTCAACGGATTTCTATCCAGCCCTTAAAAAGAATAAAACAGCTTAATCTGCACTGATATGGAAAAAGCACCAAAATATATTGATAACTAAGGTAAAAAAATAAGCAGAACATTGTGCAAGCTAAGCCATCACTTATGTTTTTTAACTGTGTCATATGTTTGTACATCCATAAAATGCATATGGGAAGAAAAATAATGCCCGACAATGGCTGCTTCCATGGAAGGGAATTGGTCAGATCAGGAATGGGGAAAAAAGGAAACATTTTTCAATGCAATTCTTTGTCATCTCGTAAATTTTTTACTCTGTCAGTCTATTACCAACTCAACTATGAAATATGTTTTTTAAAAACATAGATGAAGATAACCCAACATTTATCTTATTTTCTGAAACCCCAGGAACCGGTTGCTGTTTCTTCCCATGTCGTGACCATCTCCAGCCTTCTTCCTGCCACTGCCTATAACTGTAGTGTCACCAGCTTTAGCCATGACAGCCCCAGTGTCCCTACGTTCATAGCCGTCTCAACAATGGGTAATTATACACATTAGTGGAATCTGGTCTTTGGAAGTTCTTTCCATATTTTTCTCACTTTTTCTTTTTGAATATATATATGTATTTGTGCCAATATTCCACCAAGAAATCCCAAGCTTCGGGGTCAGAGTCCTTAATTTCAATGCCAAAGTGCACTTACTACCTATGGCATTAGAGAAAGACATTTGGTACCTCTGAGTTTTTTTTTTATCCGTAAAATTGGAATAATAATATGTGACTTTCTGAGTTGTTTTGAAGCTTAGAAATAAAATACTTAAATCCTTAGTATGTGCTGTCTAAATGCTAGCTGCTAACTCATCTCATCTTCTTCAGGAATAGGCACAGTACTCCTATCAATCCAATTTCATCTATTTAGCCTTGGTCTTCATCTGTCACTGATCAGAGAATGACATAATTATAACTGGGTCAAAGCAAGAAAGTTTCCAATCCAACCAAAAATATAAGTGGGAATATTAGAGATTAACGAAAAGTCTGGAATGATGCTGTTTATTTCTTATTCTTTTCTTAGTTGTATTACATGTGTTACTCCTAGTTTGTTAGAGTCTGATTCTGCAACTTGAGACCCTCTATGAAGCCTCTTGTAATAAAGCCACTCATAATTTTACTGGTTTAGTTCCATTTCTATAATATTAGTCATATATTTAGCTGCTATATTCAGGGATGACTGGAGTGGACTGTTTTTTCTTTTTCTTTTTCTGTTTTTAATTTTTGTTTTTTCAGAAAAGAGGACAAAATATATACCTGCAAAGTATTTTAATGGTCTCTCATTCCTACATCCTTGTACACTTTCTAAAGTATACAGTTGATCATGAATAATGAGAGAGTTAGAAGTGCCAACCCCTGCATAGTTGAAAACGCACGTATAATTGTTGACTCTCTCAAAACTTAACTATTCATAGACTACTGTTGACCCGAAGTCTTACCAATAATATAGACAGTTGATTAACACATTTTGATATGTTACACTTATTATATATTGTATTCCTACAATAAAGTAAGCTAGAGAAAAGAAAATGTTATTAAGAAAATCATAAGGAAGAGAAAATACATGAACTATTCATTAAGTGGAAGGAGATCTTCATAAAGATCTTCTTCATGGTCTTCACACTGAGTAGGCTGAGGAGGAGGAGGAAGAGGAGAGTTTGGTCTTGCTGTCTCAAGGGTGGCAGGGAGGAAAGATAATCCATATATAGGTGAACCTGCACAGTTCAAACTCATTTTGTTCAAGGGTCAACTGTACCTTAATGCCCATCATTCCTTGTCAGCTCCATGACAACATAGCACAACAGGTGATATTATTAAACTTATTTACAGATGAGGAAAATGAGGCCCACAGAAAACAGATGAAATGGCTTCTCTCCAAACGGCAGTACTCAAGTGAACAAACTCTTCTGACCATGAGTCTATTATTCTTTCTGTTTAAGCACTCTACTCATAAACTGGAGCCAAGCTGGCCCAAATGGGAAGTAATAAGTACCCAAAACCTTAGGGATCAGATGCACCCACTCATTCTGTGATTTTATGATCAATGCAAAAGATCCTATGAGTCCTCAGGCCCATTTTGAAGAGTTTTATAAGAATATTTAACTTATGTTCCTGCCTTTGATATCCTGTTCTTCCGTGTAGTATGAAGAAGTAGACAATGTGTAAGTGCCATAGGAGACAAGTCTTTATAGAGAGTACATGAAAAGGACATGACCCCTGTTCTTCAGGGCTCTACAACCCATTAATAGGTTTAATCTCTTGAGTTGTGCAGATGGAAAACCTCTAAACATATGGCCATGGATCATCAGAATGCCTGCTTCTAGTAATGTGTTAAGTGCTTCAGCAGATGGTAGTTTGCTAATGTCTTTTTCATATACACTATTAGTGGTAAGCAAAGTATACAATTGTGCTTTCTGACTTCAAAATCATGGGCATAGAATAAGAGGTTGCCATCCTCTAAGCTTTCAAAAATGTTAGAAAATGATAATACATGATAATGATTTCTATATTTTTAGCTTTCAAATGAATTTGAACTGTGGCACAGGTATTCTTCATTCTTCAGTTTCCCTGTGTAAGAATATCCTGCAGGCCTTTGAAATGGACTCAATTTTTCCAGATACCTGAATACCACTTATCAGTCTAGTTTGCTAAGTTACAGTTGACCAGGAAGAGGTCATTGTTGGCTTGGGGAACGTGATTGTTACTATTATTGGTATCGTCGTAAGTTCACTGCTCTTAAGACTAAATGAAAAACAATGAATGGTTCTGTTTGGTTCCCTATAACAGAACCTATGATGAAAATGCACGACTTATCTCTTTAGTTACAGAGATGAATCCCAATGTGGTAGTGATCTCCGTGCTGGCCATCCTTAGCACACTTTTAATTGGACTGTTGCTTGTTACCCTCATTATTCTTAGGAAAAAGCATCTGCAGATGGCTAGGTAAGTTAAGTTTTACTAACCTTTTATCCACAATCTTTAAAATATCTTTATCTGCCATGTATATATTGTTTTTGCAGACCTAAGTTGTATAGCGGTATATTTGATTTTAGTTTTCAGTGTCTGTTTCTATTTTGTGTGTTTTCTAAATAGACTTTGAAACATTATATTGTAAAATATTACCATTGAAATGAGAAAGCAAACGATTGCTTGTTTACACAAAGTCAGACCTCTTGCTATCAATCTTGGCATTTGAAATAGCCCATATATGGGAATCCATTACATCTGGGTACTTTCAGAACACATTTGGAGTAAAAGAAATATCCATGTCTGTTCGGTATGATTAATGAAAAAAGTTAATAAAAATGGAGATGACAAGAAAGAATGGGGAGGAAAATCCTCTCCATAATTTTAAGCTGTTTTATTGGAAAATATTTGTATGGTTTATGATTAGGTCCATTAGCAGTCTCTATTAGTTTTACTCCTATTACTCAGAGTTGCAGCCAGCTTAGCTTTTCTTGCAATTAGAAATGCCTTTGATTTATTATTTCAGTGCTTCCCTGTTCCTTTGACCACTGATGCATTGCTCATCAGAGCACATTCTCAAGCAGTTTCTGTGGCCCCCTGTATTATCAGAACAATCGATCAATTCCCTTAAAAACTGTTGCTTATTTGAATACTACTTGGTTTGGGAAATTTGATTAACATTTATATTTGCCCAATGTTAAACTGCTGAATTATAAATTAACATTTTTCTCCTGTCTCAGAGGTCTTTCACTGACATATTTATAAATAAATTCATCCATCCAATAGTGATCTAATCAGTGCCTGACATGGCATATCCAAAGAAAAATCAGACATCAAAGTTCCACGAGGAACTTACCTACTTAGCTGGATATATGAATAGAATAGATAGATATATTTAAAGGCATAAGCTGACATGTAGCATAAGGAGAATTAAAAACAGGATACCATGAAAGTAGAGAATAAAGACTAATTCTGAAAGTCAAAATTAGCTTCTTGAAAGTTGGCATTTGAATAAATCTTAAAAGGATAAGAAGAGATGTGGGATTGCACTGTAACTACAGTGGAGAGGTCAAACCTTTTTTTTTTTTTTTTTTTTTGAGACAGAGTCTTACTCTGTCACCCAGGCTGGAGTGCAATGGCGCCATCTTGGTTCACTGCAAGCTCCGCTTCTCAGGTTCAAGCAATTCTTCGCCTTAGCCTCCTGAGTAGCTGGGATTACAGGCATGCACCACTAGGCCTAGCTAATTTTTGTATTTTTAGTAGAGACAGGGTTTCGCCATGTTGGCCAGGCTGGTCTCGAACTCCTGACCTTAAGTCATCTGCCTGCCTCAGCCTGCCAAAGTGCTGGGACTACAGGCATGAGTCACCATGTTCGGCCTCCTTGAGGTCGAATCGTGACTTCCAACTTGTGGGAATTTGTGTAAGTCACTGAAACTTCATGTGTTCATATTACAAATATTGATACATATATGACAGTATATGAAACAGACAAAAAATGTACCTTCATGGAGCTCATATTCTAGTAGGAGAAAAAGACAATAAACAATAAAGATATAAGTAAAAGGACTGCACCTTATGTTAGCAGGTGATAAGGAAAGAAAACAAAGCCAAGTAAGGGAGATAAGCAGTACCAGTGTGGGGATAAGGTTCCTGGGAGGTGAGTAGGCTCCACTGAAATAGTGGCATTGGAGCAAATACTTGAAGCACGTGAAGGAGGTAGCCTGTGTTGTCTGTGGGAAGAGTGTGCCCAGTAGCAAGAACAGCTGGTGTAAAGGCCCTGGGGTAGGAGCACGACTGAGATGTTCGAAGTGTAGCAGAGGGGCGGTTGTGACTAAAGCGGAGGAAGACAAGAGTAGAAGGAGATGTCAAGTCATACAGGGCTTCGTATGCCGTTGGAAGGACTTTGGCTTTTACTCAGTAAAATGAGCAGGCATTGCAGGCTCTGGGGCAGAAGATTGACAGCATCTGACTTAGATTTAACACTTTCATTTTGACTTTTATGTAGAAAACAGGCTGCACTGAGGCAAGGACAGAGACAGGCATATCAATCATGGTAGCCAGGAATCCAGGCAAGAGATGGTAATAGTTCAGTCCAGAGTAGTGACACTGAAGGCAGAGAGAAGCCATCAGATTCTGGAAGTGTTTTGAAAATAGGAGCAACAGGATTTGCTAATAAGTTGATAGGGAATGGAAATGAAAAAAGGAGTTGAGGCTGTAATGCCAGCATTTTGGGAGGCCGAGTCAGGCGGATCGCCTGTGGTCGTGAGTTCGAGACCAGCCTGACCAACATGGAGAAACCCTGTCTCTACTATAAATACAAAATTAGCCGGGCATGGTGGCGCATGCCTGTAATCCCAGCTACTTGGGAGGCTGAGACGGGAATTGCTTGAAACCAGGAGGCAGAGGTTGCAGTGAGCCAAGATTGCACCATTGCACTCCAGCCTGGACAACAAGAGTGAAACTCCATCTCGAAAAACAAACAAACAAACAAACAAAAGAATTGAGGCTAACTCCAGGTTTTTGGCCCAAGCACTGGAAAGGATGGAGCTGCCATCAACTGAAAGAGGATTCCAGGTCAGAGTTGGGGGAATATCAAGACTTCAGTTTTGGAAATTGTATTACTCAGAGATCTCTAGAGAGACAAAACTAATAGGATATATATTATATATTATAATAGGATATATATATTAGATATTATATATAGGTATATGGGAGTTTATTACATCTTAAATTCCACAATCACAAGGTCCCACAATAGGCTGTCTGCAAGCTTGAGGAGAAAGGAGAGCCAATCCGAATCTCAAAACTGAAGAACTTGGAGTCCAGTGTTCAAGGGCAGGAAGCGTCCAGCACAGGAGAAAGATGTAGGCTAGGAGGCTAGGCCAGTCTCTTCTTTTCACGTTTTTCTGCCTGCTTTATATTCACTGGCAGCTGGTTAGATTGTGGCCACCCAGTTAAGGGTGGGTCTGCCTTTCCCAGCCCACTGACTGACTCAAATGTTAATCTCCTTTGACAACACCTTCACGGACACACCCAGGATCAATACTTTGTATCCTTCAATCCAATCAAGCTGACACTCAGTATTAACCACCATAGAAATATTAAGTTTGAGGTAACTTGCAAGTGTAGGTGCAGAGTCGCCACCTGAATATAAAAGTCTAATGTTTGAAAGAGAAGTTTTGGTTGAAGATATAAATTTGAAGAGTTGTTGGCTCGGCATGGTGGCTCACGCTTGTAATCCCAGCACTTTGGGAGGAAGACAGATCACTTGAAGTCAGGAGTTTGAGACCAGCCTGGCCAACATGGTGAAACCCCGTCTCTACTAAAAATACAAAAAATTAGCCAGGCTTGGTGGCAGGGGCCTGTAATCCCAGCTACTCAGGAGGCTGAAGCAGAAGAATCACTTGGACTCGGGAAGCAGAGGTTGCAGTGAGCTGAGATTATACCACTGCACCCCAGCCTGGGCGACTGAGTGAAACTCCGTCTCAGGAAAAAAAAAAAAAGAGAGAGAGATGTTAACATATAAATTGCATTAGAGCTTTAGACTGGATGAAATTCAGGAGTAAATGTAAAAGAAGGTCCTGCATTAATCACTGGAACAATCAGTATTAAGGTTTTCAGGGAGAAAAGAAGACAACAGAAAGACACTGACTAGAGGCAGCCAGTGGAGTAAAAGGACAACTAAGGGAGTGTGGTGGCCTGGAAGCTAGGGGAACAATGTGTATGCAGAAGAGATGATAATCGCCCCTCCATTAATGGATACTTAGGAGCATTAATGCAGTAATAACATAGCATAATACTCAACTCATAGGAAGTGTGCAGTAAATGTTAGCTTATAATAGTAATGATGGAGGAGGTGATAATAGATGTAGTAAAGCAAATAGTGGTATTTTTGAGCATTTTTTGTGGTATATACCAAAGATATTTAGGAGGGGTGGTTCTGATTCTTTCAGCTAGTTATTAAAACAGAGATTCCCATCATTTTTCATGCCATGATCCTTTTTGGCAGTCTGGCGAACTCTCCTAAGAATAGTGCTTCCATTTTATGTGCCTAAAATAAAATACATAGGATTATACAACTATATTGAAATATGATCATCATAATATTTAAAAAGCAAATGTGTTGTATGCTTTTTAATTAGTACATTAAATGTCAATATGTAATAGTCTAACAATTTCATCATGGTGATGAATATGACCAATATTTCAAGATAACTGCAGCAAGTCTATTATTAAAAAATATGTAATCTCTATTGTTAGCAAATCACACATGTGGATATTATGATGGTTTGGTACCTACTTTAATCATAGAAGAGACTGCTAAGTTTAGTCACAGGTTGTGAAAATAAATATGTACCTTTTTTCCACATTTGTTCATAGAGCCCTAAATTCTATCTTTGGAACCCCAGATTAAAACCTTTGAGTTAGAGGTAAAACAAATCCCATATATAGGAAATCGCATAGGAAAATTCATTAATGAGGTATAATTTATAATACACGATGATATTATATTAGTGTATTTTTCAAAAGAAGAAAATTGTTCTTGGAACACCCTAATAACAGGTAGATAATTCAAGTAATTAGCACATTGTGCCAATAATGTTAAAATCTCTGCTTCAGTTCTGAATATTAAATCCATTAATTCCATATAAAGAAAAAATGAGATACATGAGCCCCAGTGAGCTGTTATTCATGCATGAAATTAGCCAAAAGGTAGAGAAGGCATGAGAATATGTTTACTTTTTCTCTACTTTTGGAAAAAAAAAAAAAAACTTCAACAGTGTTTTTCCTAGCAGATTAATAGGCCACATTTTGGATAATAGGCACACCAGAAGCTTGCCTATTTCAGTACATTCCACTCTTTTATTCGAATCTCCAGTGATGAATAATACGGGCATCGCAATATCAGAGAAAGATTTCAGAGGAAGTAAACAATCCACTTGATCCACTATCATTGTAGAGAGGAAATGAAAATGCCATAAAACAAAACCCTACGAAGAATTTTTGCTAAAGATGGAAAATGCTGAGTTTCTATATTACTATTAAAGGCTTTGTAAAAAGTAAATAAATATTATACCCCAAATAGTTCAAATATTTATTTTAGAATCATGAATGCCCTTTGGAAAGGATTGTGAAGTGAATTCTTTTGGCTCAAATAATTGGATTTGCAACCTTGCAAAAGATTATTTCATTTCATTTTATCTTTCTGTTTTGCATTGTATGCCAAAGGGGAACATATGGAACTTGTATTAGCTTCTTTTTATTGATTTATTTATTTATTTATTTAGTTTTTTCTTTTTGAGACAGAGTCTTGCTCTGTCCCCCAGGCTGGAGTGCAGTGGCGCGATCTCGGCTCACCACAACCTCCGTCTGCCAGGTTCAAGTGATTCTCTTGCCTCAGCCTCCCGAGTAGCTGGGATTACAGGCACATGCCACCACGCCCAGCTAGTTTTTGTATCATTAGTAGAGACAGGGTTTCGCCATGTTGGCCAGGCTGGTCTCCAACTCCTGACCTCAGGTGATCCGCCCAACTCGGCCTCCCAAAGTGCTGGGATTACAGGCATGAGCCACTGCGCCCGGCCTAGCTTCTTTTTATTAATTTAATGCTGTGGTGATAAGCTAGTAAAGACTCTCTTTACTTTTATGTCAATGTAAGAATGCTTTGTCAAGCAGTAACCTTGATTCTGTGGTTCCTTTAAAACAGGGAGTGTGGAGCGGGTACATTTGTCAACTTTGCATCCTTAGAGAGGGATGGAAAGCTTCCATACAACTGGTGAGTATTGTTTTGGAACAAGCTTCTACATAGTTTAACTGTGCTGTGTGTGCTCCAAAGTCAATTTTACTATCCTTTGGGGAAAGTTTTGTCTGATTATCGTTTTGTAATTTCAGTGATGGTAGACTTCACTGGCTGGATCTTCACAGAATATAATGGTTTATATAAGCTCAGCACAGTTCTGAAGTAGGGAAGACATCATGGTCTGCTCTGTGTTTACAATATTAAACAAGGAACTGACACAGTGGTGCACAGGAGCCCATACCTGTGCTGAAAAAGGGCTTAAACGCAGTAGCCACACAGAACAAGTGGTGGCTAAACGCAAGAGAATAGATTCCAGTGAAGCAGCTTGAGACAGACCAGCATCTCCATTTTATTTTATTTTATTTTATTTTTTATTGTTTTGTATTTTTTGAGGAGAAAGAATCTCCCTCTTTGGTCACCCAGGCTGGAGTGCAGGATGATCTCAGCTCACTGCAATCTCTGCCTCCTGGGCTCAAGTAATCTTTCCATCTCAGCCTCCCGAGTAGCTGGGACTACACACATGGACCACCAAATCTGGCTAATTTTTAAATATTTGTAGAGACGAAGTCTCACTATATTGCCCAGGCTGGTCTGGAACTCCTGGGCTGAAGTGATCCTCCCACCTCGGCCTCCCAGAGTGCTGGGATTACAGGTGTGTACCACCATGCCCACCCAGCATCTCCATTTTAAACTCACATTTCAGTACCTGAGGCAATAAGAGCCACCACTTCTGTTAAAAAATTATACAGCCCAGGCCGGGCGCGGTGGCTCACGCCTGTAATCCCAGCACTTTAGGAGGCCGAGACGGGCGGATCACGAGGTCAGGAGATTGAGACCATCCTGGCTAACACGGTGAAATCCCGTCTCTACTAAAAATACAAAAAAATTAGCCGGGCGTGGTGGAGGGCGCCTGTAGTCCCAGCTACTCGGGAGGCTGAGGCAGGAGAATGGGGTGAACCTGGGAGGCGGAGCTTGCGGTGAGCCGAGATCGCGCCACTGCACCCCAGCCTGGGCGACGACTGAGCAAGACTCCATCTCAAAAAATAAGAAAAAAAAAAAAAAAATTATACAGCCCAGCATTCAGTTCTCATGCTTACAGATAAATAAATATCAAAGCCAGGGAAGTTTCATAAGAAAACATGGCTTCATTTTTCTTTATGCTTGAGTATTAAGGATGTGGAGGGAGGACGTGTTAGAATTTTAAAGAGCATTGTCAAGAGATTGAATTGGTTGACATTATACCTGACAATGATAGATGAAGATTAACAATCCCACCCAGTTCAATCAATGCCCAACAAAAGTACTAATTAAGTAAACATTTAACATGAAGCTGGTACTACTTACATGATCTAGTTTGTTTCTTTTGCAAGAAACTATGCAAAGTATATGCAAATGAATATATGTCATATTAATCATTGTTAAGTTATTTATTTCTGTTTTCTAACTCCTAAAATGGTTAATCTTAAAGAAATACACATGGGAGACTGGAAATTTTACAGAATCAATGAGGGAGGGAGAACTTTATTTAGGATATCAATTTTACTTCCCTCTGTGTAGCTGATACTCTAGTTGAAAATCTAGTTGAAACCAGATTTCTTTTAATAAGACGATATGTTGTGCCACTTTAAAATTTTAACATGAATAGAATTTTGCTATTAAAAAACAACCCAACTGTGAAGAAAAAGAAATCCATCAACCCTCGATGGTGAAAAATTAGGAAACATTACTAGGTTTGTTCAAATATATTAGTACTCTTTCCAAAATTAAGAGATTGACTCCCTGATACTTGTTTCTTGCCTGATTCACCCTTTTAAAAGGCCCAGTGGGAGACCGGTGATGAGTGGCCCATCTAGGAACCAATCCGATTATATGTATTTAATACTTGTGACTCATGAGAGTTAGGTATTAACTAACTTCACAGCCAGTCACAATTCATAGAATTTATGGGAGACCAGTCATGGGAGAACTGCAGCAAAAGAGAATTCACTTCAAGATCTTTCTATAAAATCAAGCACATCTTGCAGCTCTTCGCAAAGACAGTTTTGCCGACTCTAGCATTTTCTAGCTGACTGAGAATAGATATCTCAGTGAAGAATTGTAATAAATGAAGTGACAAGGTGACAATATTTTTCCCCCTAATTCTCAGAATAACTCTAGATGCAGTCACAGGGTATTTTAAAATCTATATTAATGGGTGTTCTGTTTGACAAGTGGTTTGAATATCTGAAACCAGGCATTTTAAATCAACAGTCTGAATTAGAATTAAAGTGAAACTAAACTATTTTGCTCCTACTTAGCTGCGTATCAGTGAGGTCACAGACTAAGGAGTTGATGAGCTACTTATCTTGAATGAATGATATTCGAGTATCATCCATACCTCTGTTTTAAGGGTTATATTTACAAATTGTATAGTAATTTAAAAATAATACAGAAAGTCATACTGAGTAGTGCAGCTTTGTAAGAATGTCTCTTAAAAGCTTAGTCTTCATCGGAATCAGTATATGTGTATATGTAAACTGACCTTTTTTTTTTTTTGAGATGGAGTCTCACTCTGTCGCCCAGGCTGGAGTGCAGTGGCACAATCTCGGCTCACTGCAAGCTCCACCTCCCAGGTTCACGCCATTCTCCTGCCTCAGCCTCCCGAGTAGCTGGGACTACAGGCGCCCACTGCCACCCCCAGCTAATTTTTTGTATTTTTTTGGTAGAGACGGAGTTTCATCGTGTTAGCAAGGATGGTCTCAAACTCCTGACCTCATGATCCGCCCACCTCGGCCTCCCAAAGTGCTGGGATTACAGGCGTGAGCCACCGTGCTCAGCCTAAAGTGACCGTTTTTATTTTCTCACACAAGCTGCTGTTTAGCTGTCAAATGATGTTATAGAGGTTTCTTAAAATAGGCTTAAGCATAGGAAGAATAATATGCAAGAATAAGCCTCAAGATAACTAATGAGGCATTTAAGTGCTTCATTTGACTGAACGCAAAATGTAATCGCCTGGTAGCAGACTAATTGACACAAAATAAGTTGAAAGAAATATATCTGATTACAGTAAGGTCATGTGTGAATAAAAACTGATTTTGTCAATATTGTAGCATTTAAGCCCTCACATTTATATTTCACAAAATGGATTAATATTTAATTGTAATTAAGGTGCTTGTCATATTAATTAATCCCAGTAGGTAATTTACTTATATCTATTCACAGTTTATATTACTAACTCTTGCAACTTTTTCATCTTTCCATCTGTTATCTATTAATGCACACAGGCGTAGGAGTATATTTGCTTTCTTAACCCTGCTACCCTCATGTCTTTGGACTGATTATCTTTTGGCATTTTATATTAATCCTTGGTAAGTGATTTTTTTTTTTTTTTACTGTTTAACACAAACTCTTTAAAAGTCAGCTTTCAAGAAGTAAACAAAAAGGAAAGTTTCTTTTTAACTATTTTGTATGTTCAATAACATCTAAAGTTATTAATCATGTATTGAAGTGAATTAAAGCAGTTAACGGTATAAGGATGTTAACTATAAGGTTTTCTGTTAAATTTTTTTCCTTGATGTTCTTGGCAAGCCTATTTTCCCGTTTAATACTAGTTATTTGCTTCTTCATTGAGTTAATCCATTGGCCTCTCATCTTTGCAAATAATGCTTTCCATTTTCCATTATCATCTTCATGCATTAGAGAGCTCCAAATTTCCAAGAAGGTAGAAATGCATTAAGAAGGAGAAATCAGAGTCTATACAGTTCTCTGCATCTGAGGCCTCCTTGTTTTTATAATAATGCTAACTCAGTGACTAGGAAACAGCTGACTATATGCAAGCCTCTTTGTATGATTATCTTATTTCATTCTCCCCCACAATCCTGCAGAGAGTATTTTAGTCCCATTTTAGAAATGTGGAAATGGAGGCTTAAGGAGATTAACTGTCTTAATAGCACATTCCACTATGTACAAAATCCAGGTTCCAAACTCAGGTCTCTCTGAAATCTGTTCTTCCCTCTGTAAAGAGCAGACTCCTTTAATTTCTTATTTTCTTTAATTTCTAGATCATTTTAATGATCAAATCTTGAAGTGTTCCTTTTGACTTTTTAATAGGTAATAATAATAGTAACCTTGAATTCTGAGACTAAAGAATCAAGAACTATTTCTTCTCCTGTGCTATAAGATAAAAGATAGCGGTTTCCCAGGGAACTGACAAAAAAAAGTCATTGTCCTTAAATATTAATACCTAGTGTTTAGGTACTAAATTATGTATAGACAGATCCATAAATGTGGACAACTTGAAAAGGTCTCAGAAGAAAACAATAAAAATATCTCATAGACTGGAAAAAAAAATAGCTTATGGGGTGGTGGTGTGGGTATGAGCAATCTGGAGCATTTATTTATTCAAAAAGACAATTGACCAAATATTCTTCAGCTCCTCCAAGGACAGAATAAATACGGCTGGCAGAATTTAGGATTTCAAGTTGCACTGGAAGAAACATAAAAAAGGATTTCCTCAAAATAGAGACTGTTAATTCCAGAATTCATATCTTCTTTAAAAAAAAGAGACTAGAGGAAAGCTTTTGAAACAAAGTAGACATGATGTATAAGTAATTAAGTCAAAGGAATGTGCTAGATGCCGAGGACCCATTCACTGTTATTCTAAGTTCGTTGTTGTTATGGTTTTTAGTACAGGGCTTCAGCACAGTCAACTCCATATTTTCAGTATTTGACATCAAATAGTTTTCAGGTATGAATAGCACACACAAATTCCATTTCGACCTTCAAAATATACATTTACTTTTAACTGAACATCTACTAATCATCCTCAAATAGTGTGCCTATTGTTAAAATACTGATAGCAAATACCCATAAAGTATCCCAGATTGCAAATAAAATGAAAGAAAGATGCATATATCATTTCCTTGCTTAATTCTCTGAGACTTTCTCATTTTTCACAGCTCATTTTTAAGGTTCTGTAAGGTAGGCGTGTGCTAATAAGCAAGTATTCCTTAATAGGTCTCGTTGATGAACATATCTTCAAATTTCAGCAACCCTCACAAGGTCTGCTATTTATAGTACCAATCAAATAGCATGAAATCCAACTTATGGGGAGAAAATACCCTTCAGGAATTTTTAGAAGAATCACCTTGAAACTGTAAATGGTTGTCTCCAGGTGAGAAGAGAAGGTAAAACATAGAGCTCCATGCTTTCTGTCACTTCAGTAAATTTCACACATACCAACTAGTGAAAACATACTGGATATAAACTATGTTCTCAGCCCTTTTGTACAATGCCAGATACAAAAGAAGTGAAATTCATATTCCCTGCTCATTGAAATACAGCTTCTACTCACACAACCACTCCAATTCCCTGTTTGCTTCATCTAATAACTGGTGGTTATTTTCCCCTGCTTTCATTGGCTAAAGAGTCATTTTTAATCCTCCTAATGATGTGTTTGTCTTCAGATTTCACCTACCCTGTTAACAACAGCTGTTAATAACAGAGCCATCTCCCCTGATGCACACTGCCTAACACACTGTCCAACTTCCTTTCTAAACTGTCGATTTCTTGGAAATATATATTCCTGTTGATTTTCTAAAACCCATCTGATGTCACTAGTGGTTTGTTTGGAAATCAAAAAAACTCTTTCTCTCTCTCATAGTGTTGCTCGAATCTTTTCCTGGGGTGGTAGCAGAATCAGTGTGGAGCACCAGTGCCCAGTTAGGTTAGTCTCAGGATTGTGTTCTGCAAGGATTTCTGACTTTCATAACTTAGAGTATGTTTCCTATTGAAAGAAATCATCTAAGTCGAACTAGCTATATCTAGATTTAGTGTTAAATCCTTTTTTGTTTTTTTAACTGCCATAACGACCCTCATGCTTTACTCAGGTATTCATCTGCTTGTTCTCAATCCTAAGCAGTTGGCATTTTAAGGAATAAGTGGCATTTAGTTGAAAATGCTCAGCTTTACTCATGGTGATTGCATGTTCTATTTGAAGAATGATATAATCCTAAAGTTCTTTTTAAGATTTGGGGATGGTTTCTGCTTACCTCATCAAAGAGTAAGCAGCACTTACAAAATTGGAGACTTTTAGAGTTTTGTTTTTGTCTTATTTCAACCATTATAAATCCCATGTCCTTGCTATTGCTTTTTTGGAATGAATTGCAGTGTGGATGGCTTTCCAAGACTGTCATAACCATGACTAACTTATGCAGAATGTATCTTAACTTTTGAAGTCATTAGGATTTTGAACCTTCCTAATATAAGTGAAAGAGAAAAAATTACAAGTGCACAATCGTCTATGCATATATGCTGTATGTATGTCTGATGGGGGTTATTTATTGATTTGAAAAATCTTTTGCAATGAAAAGGCAATACCCTACATGTCCCACAAAATCGTCACTGTAACATGTGCACATATTGGCTCCTTCCAGAATGTGCTTAAGTTAAAATTGCTAGCAAAGTCTTAATCTGCATGAATTTTCCCCTGGTTTTATCTTGTTTTAGTCTTGGAATTAGCACAGCAATTGAAAATATAGGAACATTTGATCAGTGTTGCTGTGGAGTTTCATAATTCAATCCTGTCATGTTCCACAGCCTTAGGATACAGAAACTCTTTGGAATCAGCAAGATCTAAATAGAACAATGCAAATTGTATACAAATCATGATTACTTATGCCAATAAGTATATGATATGTCATACAAAACGTAGTATAATTATACATTATATTGAAAGTTCATTCAATAATGAATGCGATTGAAAGAAAAAAATGTGTCTCTCCTCTATGAATCAAGCTTCTACACAGTACACAACTGCCGAGTAGTAGCAGCTTAATATTTCAGCACTGAATTTATTCAGTGTTACCCTCTTACATACATTTGTTACTTCCTAGTTTCCTTTAAAGCCTGTTTGGATAGGAAAGTATTTTTTTGTTCACTCCTGATCACAAAATATGTTGGCAGCCTCCTGACTTTACCAGAGCTGTTAGTCATCTCCGCTGACATTCTGCTTTCCGAAAGCACTAAAGTAATTGGCACTTACTACAAGAAGTAAATATGGAATTCCTAAAACTAACTAAATTACCATCACGGGGCTGAATAAAAAACACTATCAATAAATATTCCTTTAGGTTCCCAAACGTCTATAATATACAGCTATGTCCAACATGACAGTGTTTTTTGAGGGGATCAGGGAGAGGCAGAGTAAAAACTGGACTGATTTTTCCCTCTAAATGTCAGGTATGGAAGACAAAGAGGATGAGGGAGGAAAAAATAGAACAGGAACCATTGAATGGATTGTTTTCACTTAGAAGTGGGAGGAAATTAAAGTTACCCGAAAACCACAAACACCACTTGCCTTTGTGGATGTGTTCCTACATTTCCTGACCTGCATTACTTTCTCTTCATCCACAAGTCCCATCTTTTCAATCAGAACATCACAAGCCCAAGTCTAGTACTCAATTGTTAAAGGAATCATTAAGTGAAATTCTGAGGGTAACATGGCAGAGATATTTTGTTTCAGTTCAACTGAATAAGCGTTTATTGACCACCCACTATGTGTTTCATTAACGATGCTCAGCCCTGGGGGGAAGTTATAAAGTGAGTGTAGCAAGGTGTGTACCTGCAACTAACAGTCACACAATGTGAGAAACTCTCCGTTTGCAAAGTGCTGTGAAAGCACAAAGTAGTGCTTCATCCTGCTAAAAGCTTTCAGGAAGTGGAGATATCCAAACATTCATAATTGTAAATATAAATAAATATTTGGACACATTAAAGTACTAAGATTACAGCTGGTTATTTACTATAGACTGTTTATTTTCTGAAAAGCGGGTGCTTCCATCAAAATTATGTAAAGACCTCTGAGAATTACTTACAAAAAGTTTGCTATAATGTCATTCATACAATCAATCATGTTTCAACATTTATTATTTATAGAAGACAATAAGAATAAAATCACAAAGTGCTTCGATAGATACTGTTAGCTTTAGATAACTTAGGTGAGTTATCTTACTTGGTTGGGTGAAAACCATTACCGTAATTATCCCCCAAACAAATATAACTAACTAAAGCATGTATTAGCATTTCTTGTGTTTCAGCTTATAGACTAGTAATGATGAAGAGCAAGCAGGAATAGGTCCAGTTCTTCAGATAGCTTAAAAATTAGTTCAAGATGAAATAAAAACAATGCCATAGTAGAATTGTATAAGATACATGTCCACACTGACAGCACACATTCACATCCCCAAAGAAAAATGTCAGAAAAAGTTATTTTAGTCTTTAACTAAGAAAACAACATTCCACCCTCTCTTTATTAGTTCTCCATTTCATTCCCCAATTCTTCCTTCCTGCCTGTAGAAACTGGAGTGTGCAGGTGGTAGATAAATACTTCTAGACATTTACAAACTGCTCTAGCAACTTAATTGACAGCAGTTAAAAATTTCATTTCTAGAACTCAGTTCTTGGTAAATGGAAAGTATAAAGTGCAGATATGTTCATGCAATCTACTAGAGTTTTAAAAAATGAATCTGAAATTATTATTATCTTCTCATGTAAGGAAAAGTAATTAAACAAACCTGATGTGTGTTTCATGAAAATTAAATAAAACTGAGGTACCTGATGTAATTATTTAAAGCTCTTCAAGTTTAATTATTATGTTAATCAGTTCTTTTGCCCAGATAAATTTGTCTTTTCTTTTTTAATTATTAGGAGTAAAAATGGTTTAAAGAAGAGGAAACTGACAAAGTAAGTTTTTCTTACTATGTCATTTAAAAGGATGTTTGTTATAGTAATCTTAATGTTCCAATTAAAGATTGTTTGTCTTCAAATAGAAGAGATGCTTAAGAAAGAGGCAAATGCATATTAGGATAGCTAAGCACAGTAATGTATCGGTCGTTTATGCCTGAGTGGCAGTGGCCACTAGAAAAGTGTATCACAGAAATCACATCAGAAATAAGGATAATGTTTATCATTTCAAATCTGAGAGAGTGGATCATTAGTAATTTTTAAAGTCTTGGAGGAGGAAATATGGTATTCTAAATACAGTATATGAAAACCTAATATTTAACTACATCAAAGAGTTTCAAAAATCCTGTTAGTATTTTGAAATTCTGTGTTTATTGCAGGAAAAGGCTTTCACTCTATTTGATATTATAATAAATACTTTGATAATGCTGTCTCAAGAAACCTGTATAATAAATAGAAAAGATAATTAACCTAGCCTGTGGTTTTCCTTATCTATTAAACCATTAAATCACAAGAATTACGATTGTGGTGAGTGAAAATTAACCCCCAGTTGATTTCAAAAGCCTATTAGATTATCACCTCCATGCCTTTTCTTAGTTATATTTCTACCTGTGAAGAGTGGAACTTTCCTTTATATAGAGTTTGTTCTTGATACCTGCCTATATAGAACACTGGTGAATTAGTACAAGAAGGCAATTAGGGGGTCCAGCCAGGTCTGTGGCATCTATGCTTATGGAAAGAAATCATGAGTAATCCATGACATAATCCAAAAGAAAAGTTGATGTAAAAATGTTTCTAGTCAGTCTTGAGTGGCATATAATTTTATGGCATATATGAAAACAGAATAATTTTTTCTAAGTCAATTTCATTTTTTAAATTTATTTTTATTTTTAAATTTATTTTATTGTATTTTTTTGAGATGAAGCCTCGCTCTGTCACCCAGGCTGGAGTTCAGTGGCACAATCTTGGCTCACTGCGACCTCCATCTCCCGGGTTCAAGTGATTCTCCTGCCTCAGCCTCCCGAGTAGCTGGTACTACAGGCACATGCCACCATGCCTGGCTAATTTTTGTATTTTCAGGAGAGATGAAATTTCACCATATTGGTCAGGCTGGTCTAGAACTCCTGACCTCATGTGATCCACCCTCCTCAGTCTCCCAAAGTGCTGGGATTACAGGCATGAGTCACCATGTCCAGTCTCTAAGTCAATTTCAAAGCAGCACACATTCCATTGGCTCATACCAACTGATGTAAGAGAGATAAAACCAGACTGAAGAGAGGAGAGGGTACCATCAACTGGGAGGGATGATTTCACAGAAAGAGAAAGACTTTGTTACCAAAAACTATTAGTTGGGTTGGCAGGTGAGCTAAAGAGGCAGAGTCTAGAGCATTTTGAAGATAGTGTCCTTGGACAAAAAGGAGAGACTATCAAGGCTTGCTCCTCCCAAGACCCAGGCAAAGAAAAGAAGGAGAAGCAAGACCCAGACAAAAGATATGGTAGAGATTAGGAGTGGTAGAACATACCCACATGCAAAAAAAACCTCACATCAATTCAGCTTCCGCCTTCCCCCTCTCATTTTCCTTTGAGTCCTCTCTCCTTCTCTAGAAGACAGTTCTTGAGAGGCTTTCCTCTCACCTTTTTATTTGCCTTCTCTACCATTTTTTTTTCACTCCAAATGCCCCACCACTACCGTGTCCCCCTGGTTCCCATTTTCTGTCTCCACTTGTCTTCATTCCATCCTTCCTTTCCTTCACCTCCTCTTTTTCTTTCTCCTCTGTAGGTATTTGTCCTTTTGGTCTTTGCTCCCTTCCAGCTTTCTTTTTCTTCTCCTGGTCATTCTCGTTCTCCCTTATGTCCATTCTTCTGTTTGCTATTCCTTCCTCTCTCTCTCTCTTTTTCCCTCTGCTTCTTGCTTTTACTTCTTTTAACCCATAAATACTTTGTCTGGTTTGCCTTCAGTGTACATGTGCCCATTTTCCTAGTAACAAGATGAAAGCCAGAGTTGTTAAATCCAACTTTAAGGCCAATACACAGCCCAAAGACACCAGCCAGAGATTGCCATTTTAAGGGAGTTCATTCCAGGAGAGGAGTCCCAACTTTAGCCCATTATTTTGGAAGGATAACAAGTTTGAAGTGGGACAAGTTTTGAACTAGGACTTACTCTCCCTGGATTCCAGTGAGAATTCTACTGCTTAGTAGACATGTGATGTTGGGCTACTTATTTAACTCTCTTAGCCATGGCTCTCTCAGCTGGAGCTTGGAGCTAATGTTGTCTGTTCCTGCCTCAGGGATCGATTAAGCAAGATAACGCATGTGAATATTTATGAAGTGTAGCATGTTTTATAAATGAGTTATTATTATTACGTAAAAACATTTCAGTTTAAAGTATTCTCTGGAAGATATAATGCCCTCTAAAATTTACTAAAATATTAACATAAATGAATTCATCAGATTAGCTAATCAACAACTTTAAATGAGCATTATTAAATACTATGTATTTGCTCATTGGACATAAGACCACAGTTAGGCCGGGCACAGTGGCTCATACCTGTAATCCCAGCACTTCGGGAGGCCGAGGCAGGTGGATCACTTGAAGTCAGGAGTTCAAGACCACCCTGGACAACATGGTGAAACCAAATCTCTACTAAAAATACAAAAATTAGCCAGGCGTGGTGGCACCTGCCTGTAGTCCCAGCTACTCAGGAGGCTGAGGCAGGAGAATCGCTTGAACCCAGGAGGCAGAAGTTGCAGTGAGCCTAAATAGTGCCACTACACTCCAGTTTGGGTGACAGAGCAAGACTCTGTCTCAAAACAAAACAAAAAAGACCACAGTTAGATGATATAGGCTGAGTAACATGCCACAAGACCAAGGGAAGGGTCAACTATAAGGACCCTGCCAAAGTGGAAAAGCTTGAGTTAGATGACAGAATGTGGCATTCTGCAGAAGCAGAGAGCTACTTTAGAGAGCAAATTGGTTTAGGTAGGCTCTAGAGGAGATAAGCAGCTATAGAAAACTACAGGAGATAAAATTAGATTCTTATTCTAAAAAAAAACGAAGTGAGAACTGCTGCTGCAGATGCAGAAACATAAGCTCAGATGTGTTACTTGATTGAATCTAGATATGCAAGCCTCTAAAGATGACACTCCAGTGAGACCCTGGGAGCTTTCTGGACAAAAGTTTCATCCCACTGATCCTGCCTCTGCTTTGGAGAGACTGTAGCTAGCAGCACAATTCCTTATACTTGTAAAGCTGTTGAAACTTACAAAGTTCCTTATATACCGTATGTCAACCTCGTAGCTATAACTATTGTATTTTATGGATGAGAACATTGACTCTGAAAGAGTTAGGTGATTCTCTAGGATAACACAGTCAATAAAGCAAAACCATAATTGAAACAGGTCTTTGAAATCTATTCCTTTGTTATTTTCCATATGCCAGAGTTTTCTAGAGGCAACATATATGGGGATGTTTATATGAGTATGCATGTATATAGTACTGTACTGCTAGAGTAAGAGTCAAGTGAAAATCTAGAGATTTCTCCTCTCAAGGAAGCTGGATATATATGCCCTTCTTTTCAATTGCAATATATTAAGGATTGGTAACTTGAACTATAAAAAAGAAAAAAATAATAAAAAGGTGAGTGCTAACCTTAGAGAAGTAAAACTTCTATTTTCTCCAAGAAAATTAAGAAGTATGATATCAAACAATATATTATACCTATCAGCAAGAATTTTAAATTGTATATATATTTCTTTGTGTTTGGCAAAGCCCGGTTCAACTGGATGACTTTGATGCCTATATTAAGGATATGGCCAAAGACTCTGACTATAAATTTTCTCTTCAGTTTGAGGTGAGTTGGTTAAGGCATTTTCTACCTTCTGTAATGGAAAGGGCCTGGGAATTGTGGGTTTTGTGTTGGGATCAAGTCCCTGCTCACTGGCAGTGCTTGTGATGTGTTTGCATAACAAAAAGGGCGTTGGCCTGGCGGGGGCGGAGGGGGGGGGGGTGCTGATCTGCTGGTTCAGAGCAAGGGCTGTCAATCCTTGCTTACTGGGCAAGGCCTCAGGTGGCACAAATGAGGGGAAGAAGAGAATAAGTGCAGGTACTAAGGTGGCAAACATAGGTATAGTAGAAGTCATCATTGAAAACCAGGGAAATCGAGAGTACAAGAAGAAAAATGCAAGCTGAGGCATGAAGCCTGAGGCAGAATTTCCCTTTCAGGGGATTTATAGAGTTTCTCATGCTTCTTAGGCCACAGTAGGGTCGGATCGTGGATAAAACTGACCCCCTTTGTGTCCTGGGCGTATAACATCCTGGAGTGGGGCCTTTCAAACTATAGGACTCCTGGCATTCTACTTAATAATTTTTGTGCAGTTTTATTTTCTTTCCTTGGACAAATTGGGAAGATAAATTTACACACGATTTGTGTTAAGAAAAAGATTGCCAACATCTCTTTTTTTCTGAAGGACACATATTTCTTTGGATCTAAAACCATGTGTCAGAAGAGATGGAAGTGAGTCTAAGATCTCAGCAGCGTGGGGGAAGATAATTAGTTCTCACTTTTTCTTTCCACAAATTTTATAGCTCATAACAGTCTAAATGGCCTCCCATCCTTCAGGTTTCTATAGCATGGCTTGAGTGTTCAGTGATTCAGGGAAAAGGGGAAGATAAAGTGATTTTTCTAAATTCTGCAGTTTTTTTTGTTTTTTTTATAAAGCCTTTTAAGTGCTCTTTTCTACTAAGGTAGCTGCTTTTTCTTCATTTTTTAAAATCATTTCTCCTTTCCACTTATCAGCCAAGGACAGCTGTAGTCTGCAAAAAGCATCATGGTCCTGGTGTGGAGACACTAACGGTGAATTTGAGGATGAGAAGAATCTTATACATCACCAAATACAAAGACCCCTAACTACCACCTGTGTCCTGAAAAATTCTACACAGAGCCTGCTCACTTATCCATTGCACGCAGGTGCATAGGAAATTATAGATGCTACACCAAATGCTATACTCAAAGACATTCAATTTGAATTGGAAATGAATGATGAGGATGGCATTTCAGAAAGTATATCAAGGAAAGGAGGAATTTTTTCTAAGCAAACATGAGGGAAACCTGAGAAAATAAATAGCTAGATGATTCTGACAATGGTGATAGAAATTATGGTGTAGCTACACTTTTAACCTTATTAAAGTCACATTTTCTTAATTCCTGCATGCCCTTGGTGGCACAGCTAGGATCATTACCTCCGCTGGCAACTCACAGTTTATGTCTTGAAACCCAAGTGTAACTATCACTGTTTCTGAATTATATGATTATAAAAAATTCAACAAGTCATTTTCCAGTAAACATATTCTTTTAGTTGTGAGTGACAAAAACATAGCACAAACTAGTTTAGACTAAAGGAAAGGGGGTTTATTTAAAGGATACTAAGGTATCTCACACAATCAAAGAAAGGGTTGAGCAGTTAAACCACGGAGAGGGAAGCAGCACAGTTTCAGGGATGACTGGAGCCAGGGACTAGAGCCCTGCAGAGGCCCCTCTATTTCTCTCTCTGCCTTGGTTTCACTTTGTTTCACTGAACACCGAGCTCTTTTTCTTTTCTTTTCTTTTTTTTTTTTTTTTTTTGACAGAGTCTCGCTCTGTTGCCCAGGCTGGAGTGCAGTCGCACGATCTCGGCTCACTGCAAGCTCCGCCTCCCGGGTTCAAGCAGTTCTCCTGCCTCAGCCTCTCGAGTAGCTGGGCCTACAGGTCCCCGCTACCATGTCTGGCTAACTTTTGTATTTTTAGTAGAGACAGGGTTTTACCATATTGGCCAGGCTGGTATCGAACTCCTTACTTTGTGATCTAGCTGCCTCGGCCTCCCAAAGTGCTGGGATTACAGCCGTCAGCCACGATGCCCAGCTCAACCTCTTTTTCATAGTGAAAAGCAGCCAACAACAACCTTTGAGCACCACAGCCTTTTGTTTCCATGGTTTCCAAAGGGAACTATTATCTCTCTTGTTTGTAGTTTGAAAATTAACAGGGGAGGATTTTGATGGACAAGCCTGTGTCATGGTGCCCATTCAAACCAATCGCAGCCAGAGAGGGCAGATGCACAGAATCTCTAACTAGAACCATGTGGTCAAGTAGCAAAACCTAAGAAGGGCATTATCTCCCAATAAACAGAAGGTATTGGGAGAACCAGGCAATAAGTGATGAGCATGCTGTCTTTAGATATCACAAAACTGTGAAAAGCAGAATTATAAATTGTATGTGCTAAATGTTCAATTTATAATATGCTGAGGGCTTCTATACATTCAATGGATAAATGAATACATTTAGCCTGACTTCATAGGATTTATAAGGGAGTCAGGAATGTGCTAAACTAGGAATCTAAAAACCTGAATCCTCACTACAGTGTGGCTACTAATTATTAACATTTTTAAAAACATGTTTTTTTTCTTAACCAATTGATACATAACGAGTTGGGGGGGATGATGTATTACCTACAGATTTTTTATGTAGTGAACATGCTCATGTATAAGTTTCAATTTATCCAACTACTTTGTTGGAGTAATTCCTATGGATTGAAACTGCCCAGGCAAAGTATATGCAAAATCTGCATTTTGAGTAAATTTCCCATAAGTGGAGTAAGCTTTCCCAGTGTTTGAGTGTTCCCCACTTCCTAAAACTATACAAACAGTAGATATCCACATTTGTAATCATTGATAATGTAATATTACAAAGAAATTACTTTTCCATCTGTTAACAGTAAGCTACATCATCTTCATATAGCACTATTATTCATTTGTGTTACTTCATTTTCCTCTGTTTCTTTTATTTTCATGTACCTTATAATCTTCATCATTTTGTTACTGATTTCTAATAGCTGATTTATGATTCAAGAGGTTAACGTTTTGTCGAGCACTGCAAATGAAATACCATTTTTTCTCATTTTTTTATATTGGGGTTTTATTTGGAGTTTGTACAGAAGCCGTGTGTTGAAAAATAATCATGTCCTGCTTTTTTTAAGTACATTTTCTCATCACCTTAGTTTCTTTATGTATAAAATGGGTGAGTTGAACTAGATCAATGCTTCCCAACTGGACAAGGACCAGTCAGCCCCCAGAGGAAATCTGAAAATCTGTGGGAGTGTATTTGGTTGTTAAAATAGCTTAGGAGGAGGATGCTAACAGTATTTTATGGAAGAGGGACAGGGCGTTAAATGTTCTTCAATGAGTGGGGCAGTCTTGCACAATGGAGAACTGTCCTAGACCAAATGTGTTTGAGAAATATGGGTTAAATATGGGATGAGGCTACAACCAAGCTTTATAACCCATGTGTATTAGTCAGGGTTCTCCAGAGAAACCAATGGGATGTTTATATAGAACGAATATGATTTACATAGAGATCTATTTTAAGGTATTGGCTTATGAGGTTATGGAGGCTGGCAAGTCTGAAACCTGAATGGCAGGCTGGCAGGCTGGAGACCCAAGGAAAAGTTGAGATTGCAGTTTTGAGTCTGAGGGCAATGGGGAGGCAGAATTCCTCCCTCCTTGTGGGACCCATCTGTTCTCATCAGGCCTTCAACTGACTGGATGAGGCCCAGCCACATTACGTAGCATAATCAGCCTTCCTCAAACTCTACTTACATAAATGTTAATCACATATGAGAAAAACACCTTCACAGCAGCAGACTGGTGTTTGGCCAAGCAACTGGACACTATAGCCTGGCCAAGTTGACATATAAAATTAACCATTACACCATGATTTGAAGGTTTTTAATATTGTTATTTATTATGATGCTCTCTTCATACATTTCTATTCTTAGGACATTATTTGTCATATATGTTATTAATTGGGTGGTAAGTCCTGACATTGTTTACATGTTCTGGTGGGAAAATACAACTTACTCTCTAGAGCTCTGTTTTAAGTCACAGGCTTAGACTGTATGTTTGGGACTAACATTTGCTCAAGCAGTGGCCCACTGGTCCAATTTACTTCCTTCTTCATTTGACAGACTTCAGGTATTACCAGTCCTCAGTCCCATTCTGCCCCCTACATCCTCAGTGTCAGGGTTTCCTCGCTGATTTTCATAGAAGTATTGTGCTCCCGTGCCTGATTTCAGGGCGTATGCTGGACCTTTCATATGGCAGCCCTCAAATTTTCTTGAAATATATTGATAGCTAATTGAGGCTTAAGGAAAAAAATGCTCCTAGCTCTAATGAGAATTCAAGAGGGTATGAGATGACCGAATCACCTTGGTCTAGATAATTCCAGCAGCTGAACTTTTACTTGTTCTGTTTATATTAATGCTTAGTATTTGTATTCATTTTTATGCTGACATTGAAATATCACATTTGCATTGAGAAATTACATCATTTATAGGCATTTTGCAAATTGAAACCAATGTCTGGATTTACATATACTACCAATACAGCTGTAAGTCATACATGAAGCTATATGAGTTACTAATTTGTGTTTACTGAATAAATTTCTTCTTTCCTCTGAATCTGATTTTAAATCTGCTAGAAAGATTGATTATCCTTCTGATAAAAATATACACCTTTCCTTTAAAAGCCTTGGGACCCAGGGATTAAAACAGGTTCCTCACTTTTTATGTTTCACATGGGAAAGATTTTGAAGAACCAGACTTTATAACCGAAATGTGAGAGTCCAGAAGACATGTCACATGTTGCTCATTCTGCTATTAATGTCTGTACTTAGTGTTTGATCAGGATACTAGTAAAGGCCCTCACCATCTCTGTTCAGACATGTGGCTGCAAAGATAAAAAACAAACAAACAAACAGGAAAACAAGCTACAGAACTGGCCGTGCAGTTCACAAGAGGTGACCTTTGATTTCTGGTAGTAGAATTTACTTGCTATACATGGAACTTCTTCTGTCAACACCACCGGCACATTGTTTCTCTTCACTTTTTCCATGCCTACAGACAAGTAATCTAGTAGTCTAGTTCATCTGGCTCTGATGTCCAACCTATCCCAAAGCAAACACCAAAAGCAAACTGACACTGTTACAAACCCTAAGACCAGAATACAGATTGTGCTGTCCTCAGAAGATGATGTTGCAGGTTATGGGCTGAATATTTGTGACCCCCCAAAATTCCTATGTTTAATCCCTAACCCCCAAAGCAATGGTATTTGGAGATGGAGCCCTTGCTAAGTAATTAGGATGAGATGAGCTCATGAGGGTGAGGACTTCATGGTGGGATTGTTGCAGGACTTTTCCTTAGTTCAGCTAAAGATGAGGTCCTTGTCCATCCCACAGCCATGAAAATTTAGGTCACAGGCTGTTTGGAGGGTGAGTAAAACAGGGTTTTATTGGGTGAAAAGGAAGAAAAGGGAGAAACAGGGACTCTCACTAGGCTGGAGTCCCTGCTAGAGCACTTCCCACCGGCAGCTTGAATCTCAGGTTCCACACAGGAAGAGGAGAGACCAGGCTCCTTCCCCACTGCAAACATGGTGAACTTCCCAAGGCTCTACCTCTGTCAGCAGGCTAGTTGGAATTTCTCCAAGGACCCCCTCCTACCTGACTGTCTCAGGATTAGCCAAGACAAGATGCCTAAGAATGAAATCTACCTTGTTGGCATCTTGATCTTGGACTTCGCAACCTCCAGAACTGTGAGACATAAATCTCTACTGTTTAAACCACCACTCTCTAGTGTTTTATTATGGCAGCCCAAGTCAACTAATATAATGTATATGCTTGTGCTTTGCTTTCCAAGACCCGTATGCTTCAAACACAGCCAACAAAACATAGCCTGCTATTGGGTTTGGGTGACCATATTAGTTCCTATGGCTGCCATAACAAATTACCACAGTTGTGGTAGTTTAAAACAGCAGAAATTTATTCTCACAATTGCAGAGCCAGAATTCCAAAATCAAAGTGTCAG